>NC_036842.1:60260036-60332997 GCF_002910315.2 Salvelinus sp. IW2-2015
CTGCTCTACCTCTCTCTCTCTCTCTACCTCTCCCAGAAGCCTTACCTTCGTAAAAGTGCTCTTGCTAAAGTGAGGGAGAACAGAGGTAAGTTGCCAACCACAGGATATAGGTAATAACCCTTCACACATGCCGACAGGGTGCCTTTCTCTGATAGGGGTCAAGTGCAGTAAAACAGGCAGTTGGAGGTCCTTTAAGGGGTCAAATAGCAGGGGAGCTCTAATGTGTACCTGACAGAGAGAGAAATTGCATAGAGGGATGCACAGGAGGTGGTTGTGAACATAACACCTCCCCACCGGTGCAGTGTGCAGCCAGCCCTTGTTCAGGTAGGGGTAGATTCCAGGTAAAGTCCAGGTAAAGTCCATTGATTTAGCGTTCTGGACCATTACAATGGCTTTCTTATAGGCGGTGTGCTGAGAGATCCCCCGCTGGTCACAGTCAGTGCTGCCTGCAGACCTGCCTGGTCTTGGTTCTGAGTCGTTTCTCTCTCTCCCTCCCTAACGTTGCTCAGTGCTTTCTTCCAGAGGGCCAAGGAGAAAGGCACAAACAAGCAGCCTCCATAAATCGATAATATAGTTCCAACTCAAGCAGAAATCAAAGGCATCGTCTCCTGCAGCAAATTTGTCCGTAAACAGTCTGTCTTCCATATGTTTTTTGCGTGTATGGCTTATTTCGCTCCTTATTTCCTCTCTCGCTGCAGTTTTCTATTTGTTATGGATTTATTTAGTCAAATTTACTTTGAGTAAATGTCTCAGTGCTTCCCCCAAAACTACTTAAAGGAACTTCCTTTAGCTTTTTTAAGCCCCATAGTGGGAAATACACACTAGAAAATCTAATTTGCTGATAATAATTCTGTGTTACAAACACAGTCTGTCTGGCACCCACATTTCTGGGTCATGATGATGCACCAAGAAAAGTAGTTAGAGGTGTAGTAATGGACTTTCTACCCAATTTGAGTAACTTAACCCAGGAGGGCATTAACACAATCTATTATCTTATACTGGTCCATCAGCAAAATATTTACTTAATGGAATTACTACACATCTTGTCATATTAATTCCTCTTCCAGATAAGTTATATCAATCTGCTAATGCTTTTCACCACAAAAACTGAAACATCAGAACCTTTGACCTTATCAACCCATTAGAGAGGCAATCTATTGTTTTCATGATGACTTCCTGAGCAATTTCAAAGCCATGAGGTACTTCTCCTGGGTGATAGTGGTTTCAAATGTTCATCAGGTTAGCATTTTGCGATGCATTATGTAGTTGTTTTATGGCCCTCTTCCGACTCAGAGGGGCACAGGAGAGTCTTACGAGGTTGCCTCGGAATGCACTGAAGACTGTTGTTGTCTGGCTGGTAATGTGCCTGTGTTGTGTGGGTTCCTTCAAAACGTCCATATTTCCCTGCCACAAAAACAATTAGGTGGTATTTATGGTGGACGGATTGGGTGGTTTGTAATGGCTTCTGTCATCCCATAAATTGTCCTGTAGAGCTCCCTCCCTCCCTCCTTCCCTCTTTCCCAGCAGACCTAAGGGATCCCTTATGGACCACTAGGGTGATTTGCACTAGCCAATGTATTGAGTTCATGGCTGCTACACAATGACCAGCAACATGGACATGACCAGCAACATGAACAGCAACATGACCAGCAACATTAGCAGCAACATGAACAGCAACATGAGCAGCAACATGAACAGCAACATGAGCAGCAACATGAACAGGAACATGAACAGGAACATGAACAGCAAACATGAGCACAACCATGAACGGCAACATGAGCAGCAACCATGACACAACATGAACAGTACACCCATACAGCAACATAGCAGCAACATGAACACGCAACATCAGCAGCAACATCATGAGCATACACCTGAGCAGCAACATAGCACTACATGAGCAGCAACATGAACAGCAACACTAGCATCAAAATGAGTAGCAACATGAGCAGCAACGTGACAAGCAACATGAACAGACATGACCCAGAAAATGAGCAGCAACATGGACCAGCAACATGAGTAGCAACATGAACAGAAACATGAGCAGCAACATGAACAGTACATGAACAGTAACAGAACACAGAACAGCAAATACAGCAGCAACAGAAAAGTACAGAGCAGCAGCAACATAACAGCAGCAACATGAACAGTAACATGAGCAGCAGCAACATGAACAGCAACATGAACAGCAGCACAAATGAACAGAACATCAGAGCAACATGAACAGCGAAAATTAACAGCACAAGTAGCAACATGAGCAGTAACTTGAACAGCAACAACATGAACAGTAACATGTACAGCAGCAACAGAACAGGAACATGAACAGTAACATGAGCAGCAGCAAACATGAACAGCAACATGAACAGCAGCAACATGAAGAGGAACATCAGCAGCAACATGAACAGCGAAATAAGCACCACATGAACAGCAACATTACAGCAACATGAGTAGCAACATGAGCAGTAACATGAACAGCAACAACATGAACAAACATGCAACACACATGAACAGGAACATGAACCACACATGACAGCAACATAAACAGCAACATGAAACAAGCAACATGAATAGAGAACATGACGTAGAACATGAACAGAACATGAGCAGCAAACATGCAGACCAACATAGCAGCAACATGAGCAGCAACATGAACAGCAACATATGATACAAACAGGAACACATTAGCAACAGATAACAAACATACGCAAAGAACAGCACATGACAACATCAGCACAACATTAGCAGCAACATGAAAACACAGCAACATGAACAGCAACATGAGTAACAACATCAGCGCATGACAGCAATTGCTCACAACATGAGCAAAGCAAACATGACAGCAGATGATCCAACATCAGCAGCAACATGAACAGCAACATGAGCAGCAACATGACTAAGAACATAGTAGCAAACATGAGCAGCACATGAACACAGCAACATAAGTCAAATGAACAAACGAACAGCAACATGAGTACAACATGCACAGCAACATGTAGCACAATGAACAGCACATGAACAGCAACATAGTAGCAACATGAACAGCAACATGAGCAGCAACAGAACAGCAACATGATAGCAAACATGAACAGAACAGAACGCAACATGAACAGCAACAGAACAGCACATGAGCCAACATAGAGTAGCAACATGAACAGGAACATGAACAGCAACATGAACAGCAAAATGACAGCAGCAACATGAACACAACATGATAACAACATCAGCAGCACATTAGCAGCAACATGAACAGCGAAAATTAGCAGCAACATGATAGCACATGAAGTCGAAAGAGCAGCCCAGAAAGCACGCGAGTAACAACATAGCACAACAATTAGCAGCAACATGAACAGCAAGAGCACACATCAGTCACCCACTGTAATTATGATCCTGAACACTGTCAACAACAGATAAGTGAGGCAGTATTCTAGCTTTGAACAGTTTGTCCAATGAATGCCATTCAATAAAGCTGAAAATAAATAGTAAATGGAATAAATGTTTCTCTGTTGTTATTTAATTTGAAAAATAATTTTCATACCCAGGACAAAAATGTATAAAACAGGCTCATTTATTTGTACTTGAATTTTTTTTTGATATATCATAGCCAGAATATTTTTGTCATTTAAATTGATTAATTATTTAAACAGGCAGGTGAGAAGTCAAGTGCAAATGAGTTTCTTCCTTTATCTCTCCTCCTCTTTAGCATGGCTGTCTCATAATGAGCTCCTGCCAGCAAGAGGTTAACAGGCCGGCTGGCTGCCTTTAGCACACCCTCACACAGTCAATTAATCATATTCACCTATTCTCAGGAAGATTGATAAGGAAGCAGGAGCGTCACGGAGGGAACAGAGATTGATTAGTGGCCCTGCTCCCTGTGTGGAGCCCTCGTTAACCATGTGTGCGTCCCTAATGGCAACCTATTCCCTACATAGTGCTCTACTTTTGTCAAAAGTAGTGTACTATATAGAGAATAGGATGCCATTAGGGAAGAAACCAATGTAGAGCTACCAGGGTGAAGGGTGGAGGCTCTCAGCCTCTAAATCTTCTCCTCAAACGTCTATCCTCCCCCTGCTGTTATGTGTAATAGTGGGATGTTTATGTATAACACTATGACGGAGCTGTGCCCCAGCTGCTTCCTGTGAGGAGGGATATAGCCTGTCCCTAATGGCACTTATTCCCTATTTAGTGCATTGCTTACAGGGCCCGCTGGTCAAAAGTAGTGCACTATATTTGGAAAAGGGTGTCATTTGGGCTGCAGTCTGCTGATCTGCTCTCCCCTGGAGAAGASAATTGGCCTGTTACTGTGGACACACTTCCCCTACGCCATAACACTGGGACTTTTCCCTACAGGTTGCCTAGTAACAAAGCCTTGTGTCATGTCTTCCAGGGGCTTTAATTAAATTACAGTTGGAGGGAATCGTAAATTCACAGTAAAACGGGGGACCTGTTGTTCTTTCCTGCTGTTGTTTATGCTTTTAGGGACACATATTTTTACTTGGAGTCAAGTGATTAACTTGCTGTTTGAAGTTTGCCTATGAATAATGTACTCTAGGTTATGTTTATGTTATATGATTTAACTTTGTGCTTAATTATCGAAGATTCTAGGGTTAATTACAAAGGTTTTGGAAGCAAAAAGTAATGGTGTGCTCAGTAAGCCTACCATAGTTAGCCATAGAATCTGGAGGCTCAAGATCAAATCAAATTTATTTATAAAGCCCTTTTTACATCCGCAGATGTCACAAAGTGCTTATATAGAAACCCAGCCTAAAACCCCAAACAGCAAGCAATGCAGATGCAGTAGCACGGTGGCTAGAAAAATCTCCCTAGAAAGCCAGGAACCCAAGAAGAAACCTAGAGAGGAACCAGGCTTTGAGGGGTGGCCAGTCCTCTTCTGGTTGTGCCGGGTGGAGATTATAAGAATACATGGCCATTAAAGCCAGATCGTTCTTCAAGATGTTCAAACGTTCATAGATGACCAGCAGGGTCAAATAATAATCACTGTAATTGTAGAGGGTGCAACAGGTCAGCACCTCAGGAGTAAATGTCAGTTGGCTTTTAATAGCCGAGCATTCAGAGGTCGAGACAGCAGGTGCGGTAGAGAGAGAGGGGGGGGGGCTTTCGAAAACAGCAGGTCCGGGACAAGGTAGCACGTCCAGTGAACAGGTCAGGGTTCCATAGCCGCAGGCAAAACAGTTGAAACATGAGCAGCAGCACAACCAGGAGGACTGGAGACAGCCAGGTGTCAGCAGGTCAGGTAGTCCTGTAGTCATGTGATGTATTCATATCCCCAGGAGAATGCCAAGTAAGTGTTGCTATTTATGCTTGGTCTACATCCGTTGTGGTGTTCCAAATCTTTTAAAATGTTTTGAATTCCAAAATGTGTTTGAGGCCAATGTCACTCACAATGTCCACATAATAGTCTATTATAGTAGCTAGAGTCATATCCTCCTGCTCTGAACATCTCAAGGTGGACTAACGCAGGCACTAACTCAGAGATCACTTTTTTGGGTGGTATGTGGGGGAAAAAATGGGTTTTCTAGTTCAATGAAACAACTATTGCCTATTGCTCTAGAATACATTTGCTTTCAACCACATTGAAATGGCTGTCATTGCAGAACAACACCTTCAAATACTGAATGCACTGAGCTATGACCCTCAAGGAGATCAAATGTAGTGAGTCTTTAGTAATATATGGTCATACTGTATACAGTAAGTGCAGAAGAAATATACAAAATCCTCTCTTCCGCATACACCATGAGAAGAGAGATGGCGGAAGATCAATTATTTATGGTGAGATTTATATGGAGAGGTGAGGAGATGTCCCTGTAATGGGTTTAATAACGCATGCCCTGTGCTCCATCCATCACAGCAGTAGACAGTCTCCCTGCTARGACGCTGCCTCCCGCTGCAGCCCTCATCCTTCCTCCATAATGGCCGCTGTTTAACCCCAGCCCTGGCAGGGCACCTATCGGCACACAGCTTTAATTACCGCCCTGGATCCCCTCCCCACGGCACCCAACTGCTAACACTGCCACCATCACCGCCGTGCTACTGCCACCCCTCTTTATCTCACTGGAGTAATTTTCTCATCTCTCGTCCATCAGTGTTGGAGGGCCTCAAAGCTTTGTTTAGGGTCTTTTTCTTCTCTTCCTCTGCATTTGTTTTCTCCTCCCAGCTCCCAGCATCTGTCTCTGACTCTGTGCTTGATTCATCTGCCCCATCCGCTGACCATGATTAACCTGACCAAGTCTGTCTGGCGGCAATATCAGAGGCCTCAGCTCACTCACACATCTTCTCTCTGTTTTGCTCTGACCGGAAGGAATGAGGAAAATGTGAGAAAAAAAAAATTGGTCAAATTCTGTCCTCAGCCGCTCTATTTTGGCACTTCATTTACTTGGAATGAGATTGCCATTTTGTGTGTCTGTAATTGCTGGTATTATGTTGTAATTGTGTTATGTGAATTATACATATCTGACCAGCTATGACAAGGATCTGCAGTCAAGTTGCAACTGACTAAGTGATAGAAATTATTATATTCTGCCACACGCTCTGACAAATACATTACATAGCTACGTACATACATATTTTCTTAAGAATTGGTTTGTGCTATGAGCCTCTTGAAATGAATTACCTAGGATGAATGCCATCATCTAATTCTGGTTTCATTTTATTTCCTAACAGATCATGGAAGGCAACAACAATTTAGAGTTAGTTACAGCAGGAAGCGCTAAATTAAAGTAAAACCTCAAATCAAATCAAATTGTATTTGTCACATGCTACGTAAACAGCAGATGTAGACTAACAGTGAAATGCTTACTTACAGGCCCTTCCCAACAATGCAAAGAGAAAATAATAGAACATTTATAACATGAGGAATAAATACACAATGACTAATGATACAGTAACTTGGCTATCTACACAGGGTACCAGTACAAGGTCAATGTACGAAGTAATTGAGGTAGATATAGTGCCATCTGAAAGTATTAAAGCCTGAGTTCAAAATGGATGAAATAAAGAACAACAAATCACCCATCTACAAACAATACCCCATAATGACAAAGTGAAAACATGTATTTGTAGTGACTGTATTGATACACCATCCAAAGTCGAATTAATAATTTCACCATGCTCAAAGGGATATTCTGCTTTTTTTTACCCATCTACCAATAGGTGCCCTTCTTTGTGGGGTATTGGAAAACCTCCCTGGTCTTTGTGGTTGAGTCTGTGTTTAAATTCACTGCTCGACTGAGGGACCTTACAGATAATTGTATGTGTGGAGTACAGAGATAAGGTAGTAATTCAAAAATCATGTTAAACACTATTATTGCACACAGAGTGAGACTTGTTAAGCACATGTTTACTCCTGAACTTATTTAGGCTTACCATGACAAAGGGATTGAATACTTATTGACTCAAGACATTTCAGCTTTTCATTTTTATTTAATTTGTAAACATTTTGAAAAACATAATTCCACTTTGACAATATGGGGTATTGTGTGTAGGACAGTGACAATCAATCTCAAATTAATCAATTTTAAATTCARGCTGTAAAACAACAAAATGTGGAAAAAGTAAAGTGGTGTGAATACTTTTTGAAGGCACTGTATGTACATATAGGTAGGTATAAAGTGACTAGACAACAGGACAGATAATAAGCAGTAGCAGCAGCATATGTTATGAGTCAAAAGAGTTGGTGCAAAAAGGGTCAATGCAGAGACTGAAATGGTTAGCCATTAACTATTTAGCAGTTTTATGGCTTGGGGGTGGTAGGTGATCAGGGTCCTGTTGGTTCCGAACTCGGTGCAACCTATTTGTTGTTGTGTGTTTAAATTTTTATGAWAAAAGAGAGGTCTGCAATCTTACCTTACATTGAAAGCAGTGGCAAGAGGGTATGACAATTCACTGAATAGAATCATTGTGTGTCTCAGTTGAATATTGAATGGCAACATTGTATGGCCATCTGGCCCACCTCTCTGGGGATGTCCTAGCTTTGACCTTGGTGGCTGTTGTGTCAGGCTTGTGGTGGTGTATACCCTATCACTGACACTGCTCATCCCTAGCAGAGGAGACCAGCATGTACTGTTAGTGCCAGGGTGGTCTACTCTCGGAGTGAGGGGAATCAGAGAACGAGTCATCTACAGCAGTACAGATGGGAAGGATCTATTTTACCAGAGAGAGAGTGAGTGTTCCTTTGTGGGTAAGGGAGGCCTGAGAGATATAGTGGGAGAGATTTTCCGACGAGGTGTTTGGCCGATTCCTTTTAGACGCAGGATTCTAATGATGCCAGCATGTCTGTATTAATCATGCTAGGACTTTTTAGTTATACCTGATTGGCCAGTTCCTCTTCTGGGGCTCCAACAGCATTCCAAGAGATCACAAGAATTCCAGATCAGTGCAGAGCCAAGCTTCCTTTAAGGATTGACACAGTGGGGAACCGTGAAATATTGAGATATCGAACCTTTTGGTGCATTTCACATTAGCCAACACAATTTGCTCTGTCCTTAAAGTGATTGATACAGAACACACAATTCGTATTGCTACAATGCCAATACATGAGAAACCATGGCATCTACATTACTATGCCCAGCATATATCGTATTGTCATGTTGCCTCTGTGAGATGTTGCCTTTTTAAAGAAATGCTTGGTATTCAATCAAACAGAAAAATAGAAAATTAGAAGATCCTAATCATTTTATGTTATGTTTCTGTGGACGAGGACAAAACGATAATTTTGTCAGATTAGTAAAATGAAAAAGAAATGTGTTGTGCTCTTCAGGTCTCTTCCTAATGTAGGTGAATGGCACTATGGCTATAATGTCCCATGATAGTGGAATGACTGGCTGTGTCCTACCAGCACAACTTCAACCAACCAGCATCATTACATTTGACTTATGTCTGGCTGGTCATCTGGGTTGTGTAGGCCAATGTCAATTGATGTTCTTCCATTTTGAACAGGCTCTTCATGTCATAAATAATACTATCCTCATGAATATTTCAAGGCAACGTGTATCAGGTATCCAATACCACCACTGTCACCGTTAACCTGTGTGCTCATTGTGGTCCACATGTCACTAATGAGAGAAGTTAGTAAATCAATACTTGGTTTCAAAATGCATAAGAGGAGACTGTCCAGGAAATCAAAAACATTACCCCATGTGTGCTGTAACTGTCACACCCTGGCCTTWGTATTCTTTGTTTTCTTTATTATTTTAGTTAGGTCAGGGTGTGACATGGGGAATGTTTGGGTTTTATCGGTTTTGGGTGGTTATATGGTAAAGGGGGTGTTGGGTGTAGTGTATGGGTTTGTGTTGAGTGTATGTGTCTAGCTGTGTCTATGTCAGAACGTTTGTAGCCTGTTGTATGTGCAYGACGTTTATTAGCTTCACGATCGTTTTTGTTTTGGTTAGTTTGAAAGTGTGTTTTGTTTCATTTTTGCCTTCTTCAATAATAAAAGAAGATGGCTTATTTTCCTACTGCTGCGTTTTGGTCCGTCAATCCTCCACACGATCGTGACAGTAACTGAACTACTAGACCGGTGCAGTGTTTTGGAATTGTAGTGGGTTCCATTTTGTCATGAGGTTATTTGGGCAAGGCACAGGGAGTATAAAATGGTCTCCAACAACATTCAATCTAGCTTTAGATACATAGATGCTGAGAATATACTGTATACAACAAATCTGTATTTTAGTGGGAATTGAATCTGTGCAAACAATTCCTTCTCTGATAATGCACTACTCCAGCTGTACAACTACAAAAGTGGGTCAAAATTGCACAAGCCTGTTTATTCCTTTTTGGCCTTGTTCAAAACCCCAAACATGTATGGGTGCTTGAATAGGTTATTGTAGATCTCCAGCAGAGTGGGCACTCATTAATGCAACTTTTGTGAATTCAAGGGTGGCCAATCACTTCTCACATGAATTAACATCCTTGTCCATTTTTGCAAGATCTCATCGTCACGAAATCAAGAGTTAATCCCCCCTTTTTTTGGAAATGTATTTTAAATTTGATGGCGCATACGGAGGTAAAGATATGTTTTCTTATTTAACCATCATTTAACCAGGTATTTCAGTTCCGGGAAACAATCTTATTTACAGTGACAACCTGGCAAAGGCTCTTCAGAGAGACTGTTCTTTAATATTTATGTTTTGTCTGTTTTGTAAAAAAGAAGTGGTTAATTTACTGCAGCAGGACATTTTCATGAATAACCCACATTATTTATAGTTATAAACATTTCCACTGCATAGTGGCCACATGAGTGATTGTGGCATTCCTGTTAAACATTGTATTTATCTAGCCATGTAAATTTGAGACCGGAGTATCTTTCACACCGACAGCCAATAGGAGTAATGATTATTTTCATCCCAAATAGTGTTTCTTACAAGGAAAGTCTGTATTACTTTATACTTTGCACTGATAACAAAACATGAGGATGCAGAGAGAGCTGTCATGGTGCAGGACTAGGAAGCAGTGTGCCATGAAATGGAGAAGCTCCGACCACATCAGTCAGCACTGCACAGAAAAACTATATTTGCTTTTAAGTGTAACGACCCATAGGCCTCACATGACTCCCATACCCTGGAAGAAAAAAGGCGCTTTAATTCCATCCCAGTTCAGTGACATCATGAGCACATACATTGCATCTCATTTATGCTCTGCAGGCTTTAATGATGTCAGCTTTAATGATTCAATTACTCAAAACGAGAGGCTTTGTGCAATTGCCTATAGGTAAGAACTGCAATCCACAGCCATATATGGAAAAAGACCTCCACTTGTACAAGCAGTTGCATTACTACAAATAATTAGGAAAAACGAGACATTTAATCAGATCATATGCAAATATCTACAGTGCCTTCAGAAAKAATTCATACCCCTTGACTTATTCCACGTTTTGTTGTTTTACAGCCTGACTTCAGAATTGATTAAATAGATTTTTTCCCTTACCCATCTATGCACAATACCCCATAATGACAAAGTAAAAACACGTTTTTAGACAGTTTAGCAAATGTATTGAAAATAAAATACAGAAATATCTCATTTACATAAGTATTCACACCCTGAGTCAATAATTTGTAGAAGCAGCTTTGGTGGTGATTACAGCCGAGAGTCTTTATGGGTAAGTCTAAGAGCAATCTAGATTGTACTCCAACTCCAGGTGTAGATTTGGCCTTGTGTTTTAGGTTATTGTCCTGCTGAAAGGTGGATTTTTCTCCCAGTGTCTGGTGGAAAGCAGACAGAACCAGGTTTTTCTTCCAGGATTTTGCCTGTGCTTAGCTTCATTCTGTTTATTTTTATCCTGAAAAACTCCTTAACGATAACAAGCATACCCATAACATGATACAGCCACAGCTATGCTTGAAAATATGGAGAGTGGTACTCAGTAATGTGCTGTTTTGGATTTGCCCCAAACATAACACTTTGTATTCAGGACAAAAAGTGAATTGCTTTGCTACATTTTTTGCAATATTACTTTACTGCCTTGTTTTTGAAATATATATTTTTCTGTACAGGCTTCCTTCTTTTCACTCTGTCAATTAGGTTAATATTGTGGAGTAACTACAATGTTGTTGATCCATCCTCAGTTCTCATATCACAACCATTAAACTCTTTAACTGTTTTAAAATCAACATTGGCCTCATGGTGAAATCCCTGAGCAGTTTCCTTTCTTTCCGGCAACTGAGTTAGAAAGGACGCCTGTTTCTTTGTAGTGACTGGGCTTATTGACACACCATCCAAAACGTAAGTGTAATAAATAACATCACCATGCTCAAAGGGATATTCAGTGTCTGCTTTTTTTTGTTTTACTGATCTACTGTACCAATAGGTGATTTTCTTTACGAGGCATTGGAAAACGTGCCTGGTCTTTGTGGTTTAATCTGTGCTAGAAATTCACTACTCAATTGAAGGACCTTACAGATAATTATATGTGTGGGGTAGAGAGATGGGGTAATCATTCAAAAATCATGTTAAACACTATTATTGAACATAGAATGAGTCCATGCAACTTATCATGAGACTTGTTATGCACATTTTATTCTGAGCTTATTTAGGCTTGCCATAACAAAGTTGTTGAATACTTATTGACTCAAGACATTTCATCTTTTCATTTTTGATACATTTTGTCAATTTCCCCAAACAAAATTCTACTTTGACATTATGGTGTATTGTGTATAGATCAGTGACACCAAATCTAAATTTAATACATTTTAAATTCAGGCTGTAACACAACAAAATGTGGAAAAAGTCAAGGGGTGCGAATACTTTCTGAAGGCACTGTACCTACTGCTTTTATGATTTCTCTTTGGGACTCAAAAGGAAGGAAATACTGTACGTACTCTCGATTCCCCATAGCAAGGCAAAGAGCATGGTTAGGTCCATTGCCACACACCATTACGGTACTAAGACCTTTCACTCCATCTCAATTACACTGCTGCCACTTGCTAATAGAGCTGTAACAAACTGAGGTTGTTTATGAAGCAGCTAATGTGCACAAAGGAAAGCCACTCACTGGGAGGGCTCTAAGAGTTATATGTATAGTATTTTCACAATCACATTCTATTATTCAATGTGTGCTTTGAGCTGACCATTTCTGCTATTTCTATTGGTCGTTTCCCTCTGGTGGAAAATAAAATCAGTTCAAATCCATGAAGGGCAAACTGTGTTTATATACACTGACTATACCAGACTTTAGGGACACCTTCCTAATATAGAGTTGCACTGCCTTTTGCCCTCAGAACAGCCTCAATTCGTCAGGGCATGGACTCTTCAAGGTGTCGAAAGCGTTCCACAGGGATGCTGGCCCATGTTGACTCCAATGCTTCCCACAGTTGTATGAAGTTAGCTGGATGTCCTTTGGGTTGTGGACCATTTTTGATACACACGGGAAACAATTGAGCGTGAAAAACCCAGCAGTGTTGCAGTTCTTGACACAAACCTGTGCCCCTGACACCTACTACCATATCTGTTCAAAGCTACTTAAATATTTTGTCCTGCCCATTCACCCTCTGAATGGCACACATACACAATCTATGTCTCAACTGTGTCAAGGCTTACAAATCCTTCTTTAACCTGTCTCCTCCCCTTCATCTACACTGATTTAAGTGGATTTAACAAGTGACATCAATAAGGGCTCATAGCTTTCACCTGGATTCACCTGGTCAGTCTAAGTCATGGGAAGAGCAGGTGTTCTTAATGTTTTATATACTCAGTGAATATTCGCAAACTGTTTAGACTAAGAAGCATACGGTAAGCTTTAGGCTGGTTTAACAGAAATGCATACCTTTAGTTTATACCCATACTGAACAGATGGACAAAAGGTTAAAAAACAGTTTACATTTTGCTGAGCACTGGAGATGATTGTGTAGAGCATTTGGCTTGAGATATTGCTGGAGAGAGGAGGTGTGAGAGAGAGTGAGAGTGGGAGAGAGGCAGGTGTTGAAAGTACCATCAAGGTATGTGTCACGCCCTGACCTTAGAGAACCTTTTTATGTCTCTATTTTGGTTTGGTCAGGGTGTGATTTGGGTAGGCATTCTATGTTCTTTATTTCTATGATTTGTGTTTCTATGTTTTGGCCGGGTATGGCTCTCAATCAGGGACATCTGTCTATCGTTGTCTCTGATTGGGAATCATACTTAGGCAGCATGTTTTGCCACCTTAGGTTGTGGGATGTTGTTTTTTGTTAGCTCTACGTAGCCTACGGAACGTGACGTTCGTGGCTCTTTTGTTGTTTTGTTTGTTGTTCGARTTTAATAAATAAGCATGAACACGTACCACGCTGCATCTTGGTCTCATCCTTCCGACGAGCGTTACAGAACATCCCTCCACAAACGGACCAAGCAACGTGGTAAGGAGGACTGGACATGGGAGGACATCCTGGATGGCAAAGGATCCTGGACGTGGGAGGAGATCCTGGCCGGAAGGGATCGCCTCCCATGGTAACAGGTGGAAGCAGCTAGGAAGGCGGAGGCAGCTAGAAAGGGGGCCCAGCGTTACGAGGGGACACGGCTAGCACGGAAGCCCGAGAAGCCACTCCCCCAAAAACTGTGCAGTGTGTCTCCAGTGCGCTCTCATAGCCCGGTCGGCTATATTCCAGCTTCCCACATCGGCCGGGCTAGAGGTGGGCATCCAGACAGGACGGATGGTGCCGGCTCAGCGCATCTGGCCTCCAGTGTGTCTCTTCGGTCCAGGATATCCTGCGCCGGCTCTGCGCACTGTGTCTCCGGTGCGTGTCCACAGCCCAGTACGTCCTGTGCCAGCACCCGCAGTTTGCCGGCTAGGGTGAGCATCCACGCAGGAAGGGTGGTGCCAGCTCTACGCTCCAGACCTCCATGGCCTCCTCGGCCCATTATATCCTGCGCCGGCTCTACGCACAGTGTCTCTGATGCGCTCTCAACAGCCCAGTGCATCCTGTGCCAAAGCCCCGCAGTTGCCGGGCCTCTGTGTGTCTCTCCAGTCCAGTGATGGTCCATGGCACGAGCCTCCAGTGATGATCCATGGCACGAAGCCTCCAGTGATGATCCATGGCACGAAGCCTCCAGTAATGATCCATGGCACGAAGCCTCCAGTGATGATCCATGGCACGAAGCCTCCAGTGATGATCCATGGCACGAAGCCTCCAGTGGAGATCTATGGCACGAAGCCTCCAGTGACGATCCATGGCATGAAGCCTCCAGTGACGATCCATGGCACGAAGCCTCCAGCGACTGTCCCCGGTCCGGAGCCTCCAGCGACGTTCCCAGCAGTCCGGAGCCTCCAGCGACGGTCCCCGTCCGGACCCTCCAGCGGCGGTCCACGGTCCAGGGCCCACGACGAGGGTCCCCGGTCCGGGGCCCGTGGCGAGGGTCCCCTGTCCGGGGCCCGCGACGAGGGTCCCCAGTCCGGGGTCGGCAACGAGGGTCCCCGCACCGAGGCGCCACCAAAATGGGGTGAGCCAGAGGTGGAGCGGGGTCTACGTCCCGCACCAGAGCCGCCACCGCGGATAGATGCCACCCAGACCCTCCCCTATAGGTTCAGGTTTTGCGGCCGAGTCCGCACCTTTGGGGGGGGGGGGGGGGGGGTACTGTCACGCCCTGACCTATAGAGAACCTTTTTATGTCTCTATTTGGTTTGGTCAGGGTGTGATTTGGGTGGGCATTCTATGTTCTTTATTTCTATGATTTGTGTTTTCTATGTTTTGGCCGGGTATGGTTCTCAATCAGGGACAGCTGTCTATCGTTGTCTCTGATGGGAATCATACTTAGGCAGCATGTTTTGCCACCTTAGGTTGTGGGATGTTGTTTTTTGTTAGCTCTACGTAGCCTACGGAACGTGACGTTCGTTGCTCTTTTGTTGTTTTGTTTGGTGTTCGAATTTAATAAATAAGCATGAACATGTACCACGCTGCACCTTGGTCTCATCCTTCCGACGAGCGTTACAGTATGTTTTATCACCCCCACTAGCTCTGTGTCTGTCATAACACCATGCACTTCATCAGGCACACTATGACCCACTTCTGAGAGAGAGAGGATGTCTGCAGGCAGTGCATTCTAATAATTGACTCTGTGTCAGTCTCTGGACACACAGGGTCACTCGGCACTCTGAACCCATTCACTCCTCTGAAAGGCTCTGATGACTAAAACTCTGATGACAATTTTGACCTTTTCTGTGACTAGCCCAATTCAGAGTCCATGGCTGTGATCGTCTCATTGTGGCTTATTGTGACATAGCTACCCAGCTCTGCAGCTGCTGTCCGCGAGGGCTGTGCGGCTCAAACACACTAAACCTGTTCAGCGCTGTGGACAGCAAGTCCTGACAAATCACTGTTGCAGCACCACCCTCAACCTCATCAGCACCATGGACAGCTACCCCTACTGCTGCAGTGCCACCCTCAACTTGCTCAGAACATTGGACAGCTCCCAATGGCCTCACCTGAAACCCCTCTGCAATCAAGCAGCTGCAAGTAGGTAGTTGAGCCATCATCCTGGCAGGGATATAACGTTGTTTTGACATATCACACTGGTAGCAGAAGTTAGGGAGCCAGTAAGCCAAGCAGAGCAGAGCACTTCCAATGCCGAAATCCACTGCTTAAAGCTGTCCCTCTCTTCTGTTTCTCCCCAGGTGGTCCTTGGACAGATCTCTATACAGACTGCCCTGMGGCTCCAGCTTTGCTCCTGCCTGGCTTACTGTAAGTGGCTAGCTACACTGTATCCATGAATAAGACAACCCAATGACACCATGGGAGACTATCGAAGGTTTTCCAGCGCAAGGCAATCGTTCTCAGTCCTTGGTTTTCCAATGTGCAGTCAAGTCAATGTGCAATCATATACTCCTCCCTCTCGTTTGACGTGTTGCCAGGGAACGTAAGGCCCTTTTCATGTTGTTCTCCATGGAGGGGAAATGTCTTGTCAGTATAATGGATGTGATAGGAGCTCCAATATTTATATATTCATGCAAAGAGTCAAAGACAAACACACCATCCCCAGGAGCATTCTGCCTCTGACATGTCTGATAACCCATCAAAGTCTGAAGGAGGCAGAAAGGGAATTCCCCTTATAACAGCAGTCAAGTAAGTACTGCCTCAGCCGAGAGAGATTTCGCTGATCATGTCTGATGTTGTTTCATGATACCTATCTTTTTAAGTGAAGTTCTGTAGACATTTGTAGTTAGACTGATAACTAAAAGGGAAGTAGTCTGTGATAGAGGGTTGTCGTGGTTGTTTTTTCTCAATCATAACTTGATTTTGTATCATCCTTCCTGGTTCCTTTCTGTGATCTAAGGTCTTCRTGTCTCTTATCTTTCCGTCTCACACCTCCCTACCCGGGGCACAGTCTGTCTCTCTTCAGCTCCACCCTCTCCGTCAGCAGTATGAGGTCTCTCTATTAAGATGTGATGAGGATTCTATTCCTTGCTCCACATAACATTACCTTATATGGTATATTATGATGAATGGCTGTACTGTAACTGTCATTACTCCTTTTCCTCATTGGAAATGAAAGAAATAAAGTTGAAAAATAACGTGTTAATAAAGCAGATCCCTCTTGGTAAGTGTTCTTTACGTCAGCACATCCCTGTTATTAATGATGATAGACTGGTGTGATGTGGTCGTAATTCCCTTTCCATCTCACTAGGCTGCAGACATAGGCACGTTTATAGCCCAGGTCCACACGTTTATAACACACACACCACACACACACCACACACACACACACACACACACACACACACACCCACACACAACACAACAACACAGCACACACACACACATGCTTGCACACACACATACACACACAGTCTCCTCACGTTCCTCATTTTGCTAAATGTGCTGACTTCTAGGCAGTCCCGGCTGCTGACATCACTATATACGCAATGTTCGGCCATCACAGCTCCCTGTATTAATGCTGTCCATCAACATTAACTGAGCTACACCTAGGGGTGTACTCAAATCTCTTCCAATTGTGCTGTCTGTTGAGGTAGGACAATACGGAACAAAAACTCAATATCTGCACACACACAATCCTATTATACTATTTACTGCTGCTTTTCACTCACAACATCTCCAACAATGTCCCTATATCAACTACATACATTCCAGAGAGAAATATGGAAAAAGTGAATGCCAAATCAGGGCCATGCTTTTTGTAAACCAGAAAAGATGCTGTTCAGCACTTTGGCCTTAATCCTGTCGTTTGTGTGCACACTGGGGGGAATGTACGAAGAAAATACCCAATCACAAGTTTGAAAAAATATTCGTTTTCAATATCATACGTTGAAGAAACATAATCTCTAAAGGCATCTTTCGGCCATCTTGGTAGAGACAGTAACACACAAGAATATTGAAAATGACAGTGAGAAATGTAATTTCTTCAAAGGTGTAAGAAACAAAGATCTGTGGTGTCTTGATCATGCTGACAGACAAACAAAAACATGACAGTGGTGTCAGGGATGGTTGCTGATATGCTTGTTTTTGTCCCTTATGCCCCAAGCCTTGTCTCCCCCCGCTTACCCGTTACTCTCTGTTGGCCCTAGAGCCCCCGCTGTCAGGAGACCTACTGTTTATGAACTTGCGGGTAGGGGGGGGCATTCAAATTAATTTTTTTCTGCTCAGCAAAACAGAAGCGTCGAAAAACCTTTCACCCCAGTTATATGGTATCTCTATCAAGGAGGATAAATTATACATTCACATGAAATGGCCCAATCTTTGTGTATCGTATTGTTATGCTGCTGGTTATGGCAGCTAGCTACTGTACATAACAGGGATGTTGGTTGAGCAAAAATGATGTCTTCTTACCTTCCACTAAATGGAGACATGGAGTGGTGTGTAGAGGAGAAAAGAGAGCTGCCTGCGGTCCTCGATTATATTTTCCGCCTGCACTTTGGAAGCACTCCAGAGCTTCAGGCTGTTGCATTAGGGTTCATCAAAATGCAAAGGAAATATGGATTCCTGTAGCAACACACTAATTTAACCCAAGCTTTTATTTAGACGAAACAGGGAGATGTGACCACACTGAATGTCTAACATCCACTCATCCTTTTGTGAGGGGACACCATGTTGATATGAAAAAAAGATCAACCTTGATCTTCAAAGAGAAAGAGACCATGCCATTGTTAAACAAGATTCTTGAGAATACATGAAATACTTACAGAGGATCCTAACCTAAGTCAAAAACGATGTTGTCTAAAAAAAAGAACCAACGTGGTCAGAATGTTTTGGATTCAAAACAAGACATACAGATAAGTTATTACATGTCTGACACAGTCATTTAGAATAAAATACACTAAGCAACCAAAATATCAACGGTACATACAAAACAATGTGTTGTATGAAGACTCGTAAGAGCCTTACAAAACACACACACATACAGTACCAGTCAAAACTTTGGACACACCTACTCATTCAAGGGATTTTCTTAATTTTGACTATTTTCTACATTGTAGAATAATAGTGAAGACATCAAAACTATGATATAACACATATGGAATCATGTAGTAACCAAAAACTGTTAAACAAATCAAAATATATTTTAGATTCTTCAAAGTAGCCTCCCTTTGCCTTGATGACAGCTTTGCACATTCTTGGCATTCCCTCAACCAGCTTCACCTGAAATGCTTTTCCAACAGTCTTGAAGGAGTTCCCACATTTGCTGAGCACTTGTTGGCTGTTTTTCCTTCACTCTGCGGTCCAACTCATCCCAAACCATCTCAATTGGGTGGAGGTCGGGTGATTGTGGAAGCCAGGTCATCTGATGCAGCACTCCATCACTCTCTTTCTTGGTCAAATAGCCTTTACACAGGTGTGTTGGGTCATGTGAAGATCATCTGTTCACCTACTCTGCATCTCACAAAGACATGGTGGTTGGAACCAAAAATCTCAAATTTTGACTCATCAGACCAAAGGAAAGATTTCCACCGATCTACTGTCCATTGCTCGTGTTTCTTGGCCCAAGCAAGTTTCTTATTATTATTGGGGTCCTTTAGTAGTGGTTTCTTTGCAGCAATTCGACCATGAAGACCTGATTCACACAGTCTCCTCTGAACAGTTGATATTGAGATGTGTCTGTTACTTGAACTCTGTGAAGCATTTATTTGGGCTGCAATTTCTGAGGCTGGTAACTCTAATGAACTTATCCTCTGCAGCAGAGGTGACAATGGGTCTTCCTTTCCTGTGGCGGTCCTCGTGAGAGCCTGTTTCATCATAGCACTTGAAGGTTCTTGTGACTGCACTTTAAAAAAACGTTCAAAGTTCTTGAAATTTTCCTGATTGACTGACTTTCATGTCTTAAAGTAATGATGGACTGTCGTTTCTCTTTGCTTATTTGAGCTGTTCTTACCATAATATGGACTTGGTCTTTTACCAAATAGGGCTGTCTTCTGTATACAACCCCTACCTTGTCACAACACAACTGATTGGCTCAAACACATTAAGAAGGAAAGAAATTCCACAAATTAATATTTTAACAAGGTACACCTGCTAATTGAAATGCATTCCCGGTGACTACCTCATGAAGTTGGTTGAGAGAATGCCAAGAGTGTGCAAAGTTGTCATCAAGGCAAGGGGTGGCTACTTTGAAGAATCTCAAATATAAAATATATTTTGATTTGTTTAACACTTTTTTAGTTACTACATGATTCCATACGTGTTATTTCATAGCTTTGACGTCTTCACTATTATTCTACAATGTAGAAAATAGTAAAAAATTCAGGAAAACCCTGGAATGAGTAGATGTGTCCAAAGTATTGACTGGTACTGTATAAACAAATTGGGAGATGAGTAATTCAGTGTAAAGCATCTGGTAAAGAACCTCTGAGACAGTTAGAGAAAGGGTGAGGAGATAAAGCACTCCACAGTCTACAGCCAAGGTTGCTTCCATTGTGGGTTGAATTCCTCCTACAAAATCGAACCAGCTTCTCCATCCTCATCTTAAAAAGGTCCAACGCACCCATTTTTTAAAATATCAACATCAAATCATTTCTGGGTAACAATTAAGTATGTTATTGTGATTGTTTTCAATTAAAATGATCAAAAATAAACGACAATAGCTTCTTAGCAAAGAGGAATTTCTCAAGCAAGAATTTTGCTCGGACTGTCTGGGTGTGGTCTGAGTTGGGAGGGGAAACTGAAAACTAACTGGCAGAGAGGTTTAGAAGTCTCTTTCTTATTGGTCTATGAACTAATTTACCTCCCGGTGATGTCACCAGGCAGGCCAAAACTGTATCCCATCAAAACAGGCTGAGATTTCAAGCGGTCTTTCAAGGGCATTATCATAATTTTCACAATATTATTCCAACCTCAGTGTGGAAATACATATAAAACATGGGAAAATCACTTTTTTGACTGCACTGGGCCTTTAAAACATGTAAGGCTTACAATAAAGAAAGCATAATTTGAGCTGCAATTCACACTTGATGCACTCTTTTACTTTTTCCAAGGCCTTTCTCCAACACTTGTATCATGTAATTGGCTGGGGGACACTTCAGTGGATCATTTGAGAGAGTTTGTAACATTGAGCACATCTAATAAAGTGTATATTCAAAGTATTTTCCTTTTCTCAACAGTGAATAATGCAGGCATGTAATTTAGTAGAGCTCTAGGTCCCTCACCTTGTTATGGTAGGTCATGCAGTGGAAACACCATCAAATCAAATGTTATTTGTCACATACACGTGTTTAGCAGATGCTATTGCGGGTGTGGCGAAATGCTTGTAACAGCACATGTAAGGAATGTAATGATAGCGTGTTTTGGATTTCCACCAACATTCGTGATGTTTTATAGTACAGGATTACAGTGAAAAAGGCAGCCATATGTCAGTCAGATGTTGAATGACTCCGTTGAATTGCTATTTTGAATATTTTTCCAGCAGGTTTTGAAGCATCTGGTCTGATGGGTGAGACCTGTGTCCCTCAAACAGATTTACAGTGTAGGGCAGTCTGGAAGCCTTGTGGTTGTCTGAGTTACCTTCTATGTATCTGACGATATCGGTCTAAAAATAGTTACCACTATTTCTAATTCTGTAGGAAACCAACTGGTCCATCCAACCATAGAACAATCCCAACTTGCAATACAACTTTAAAAATAACCTTAGTTAAAACAAACATACATCAATAGCATCTCTGACGTGACATTGTGAAACCCATCCCTCCCAGGCAGATCCAACCTAACCATCAGAGATCCCCAAAGAGGTGACTGTGTCCTGTCTGACATGGTTCCACAGAGAGAGACCTCCATGTCCAGACCCTAGAGCCCAAGTCCAGGCCACTGGCCCCAGGCATCAGGCACCAGACAAGGCTAACCTCTTTCCATCTTCAGTGTGATCTTAAACCCTGGGGGCACAGAGCCCTTGGCCTTGCCCAGCCACCCCTCCTCCCCCCTGTCCCAGCCCCTGTGTCCTGCTCATGTGACATGTCCTAGACAGTGTGAAACTGTGTGAGAGCACACTGACACCTCTGCCACAGAGATTGAATATGTCACCCAGAGAGTAAGACATCTGTCAACACAGTGGCTGTACAACAGGGGACATTCTGCTCTTAGCTCTATACTGACAACGGCAGTATGCTGGACAGTAGGCTTGTCAGTCACAAGAGTGGTAGCAGTAGGCCTAGTTGCTATGTTGATTAGTATTTTGTTTGTATGAAATTATATTTGTTAAATGCTACACCTATCAGGCCGTAGCTAAGGTCTGGGTTTCAGTGAGATCCGGGTGGACGGACGGACGGTTATACAATTGAAAAACTCTAAAATGCTATTTGGAGAACAACAAAAACAAGCAAAAATGACCCCAGCTATTATCACATTGGTTGCTGTTGCACAATGTGTCATTTTGTAATTTGGTTGAACTATCCCCTTTAACTGAGCACGGGGATTAAAAAGTATAATGGATACTCAGAACCCTGAGGGATCTGTTAGCAGAAAAGTATTTTATTAACAAAAGGAAAACAAATAAGTTTGCTTTACAGAACAACTTTGTTTAGCAGTTTTACAGCAAATTTTCTACAATTCTAAACATTTTGCCACGATTTATGCCAGGTTAATATGATATGTGAGTGAGAGTGACTAACAAAATCATTGAGTGCCCCCTAGAGGTCAGGGCCCCTGGGTACGTGCCCTTCGTGGTGCCGTTGGTAATTCCGCCTTGATATTAACAAGTTTAGATAGCTGGCAAGACTAACTAGACTAATTTACCAATCTAAAAATATCTAACTGACATGGGCTAATTGAGGGACTGTCAGTGAGTGACACAAGAGAAAAACTGCTGCAATCATGTTTCTGGAATGGCACCTTGTGTATTCTACTATTCTAACTCTCAACACCAAGTTCAGACACCGACTGAGTCCCCCGTGCAACTCAATATTAGGAAGGTGTTCTTGATGTTTTGTACACTCAGTGTGTATATATTATCAATTTTTATTTATTTATTTTATTACCAGTGTCCTCATTTGTAGCTACGGGATCACAAACTGTAGTGATCAAAGTGTCCAGTAGAGAGCAGCATTGGCCCCTTTCACATATAGAAGACCTCTATATTAACGCTACATTTTTGACCCATGAAAACTCTCACCTTTAAATATCGTTACAATTTCCACCAAAATAAAATAAAAGCAAAATAAAATATAAACTAGCACAGTAATCCCATTTGCTTAAAACCACATCTCCCAGACAAGGTTATGGACAGTCTCGATTTAAAAGGATTTATAGGCACTTAAGGGAAAGATACGTTTAACAGCCTTGAATTATAACTACATGAAGTAAATTATAGATTTTAACTCCTCCCGCTATTGTAATGAAATATTAGCCTAAGAGACTGTGCCAGCACTCTAATCACACTTTCTTATATAATCATAGCCCTCCAATGTTATAGTGTCAGGAATAATAAAACAGGAATATGGGCATTGTTTCAATTATTTTAATGGACATTTTAATTAAGTGTTAGAGAAGTACAGTTAAAGTCTCTCTGGTAAATATATTACATACAGTACCAGTGAAAAGTTTGGACACACCTACTCATTCCAGGGTTTTTCTTAATTTTTACTATTTTCTACATTGTAAAATAATAGTGAAGACATCAAATCTATGACAGAACACACATTACATTTACATTAAGTGGTTTGTAAATGAATACAGTGCAAAAAGTGGTTGTTTTCCATGTTATCTGATCAAGAAAAGTATTTCATTTGATGTGGATGTTTTGTGTCTACACCCATAACTTTGCACCAAATGTTTGAGCACAGGGTTTTGTTCTTTCTGGATTTCACTAGAAGGAAAATCACAGAGAAAAGGGACAGAGGAACAACTCTTAGAATTCCAACTATTGAATCCATCAAGATACTGTTCTTAAAATCATTCAACAACCTTTAAGCTGAAATGTTGAAAAAATGTTTTTGCCGGCGCTACAGATGTCAATATCGGTCCACTAATACTAGTAAAGGCCAGGTGAACTAATTTTGTGAAGAAAAAAAATTATTCTCCCAAAAATATAATATAAATTCTGATTTTTTAGGAGGTGCTGCAACACCCTCGGCATGCTCACTCCCTGGGCTATGTACTGGTATGATAAAAGGGAACATTTCAAAGGACATTTATGTCAGACAATGGCGATATGAAAATGATGCCATTTCTAATGCACTGATCCTCAACAGGAAGTAACAGCAAAAATGAAGTCTCACAAACATAACCGATATATGCAACATTTCTGAGGCCTCTCAAAGAAATGGAGATGAAAATGGAAACACAGTGGACTGGATATCTAATTCAAACACCAACCATAAGGATCCATCAAACAGGCAAAGCGTCAATACAAGACTAAGATTGAATCCTACTACACCGGCTCCGACACTCGTCGGATGTAGCAGGGCTTGCAAACTATTACGGACTACAAAGGGAAGCAAAGCCGCGAGCTGCCCTGTGACACGAGCCTACCAGACAAGCTAAATTACTTCAATCCTCTCATCGAGGCAAGCAACACCGAAGCATGCATAAGAGCACGAGCTGTTCTGGACGACTGTGTGATCCCACTCTCCATAGCCGTTGTGAGTAAGACCTTTAAACAGGCCCGCAGGGCCAGACTGATTACCAGGACGTGTACTTCGAGCATGCGCTGACCAACTGGCAAGTGTCTTCACTGACATTTTCAACCTCTCCCTGACCGAGTGTGTAATACCAACATGTTTCAAGCAGACCACATCTGCCACACTGATCCTCAACACGGGGGCCCCTCAGGGGTGCATGCTCAGTCCCCTCCTGTACTCCCTGTTCACCCATGACTGCATGGCCAAGCACGACTCCAACACCCTCATTAAGTTTGCAGACAACACAACAGTGGTCGGCCTGATCACCGACAACAATGAGACAGCCTATAGGGAGGAAGTCCGAGACCGGCGGTGTGGTGCCAGGATAACAACCTCTCCCTTAGCGTGATCAAGACAAAGGAGATGACCATGAACTACAGGAAAAGGAGGGCCGAGCACGCCCCCATTCTCATCAACGGGGCTGTAGTGGAGCAGATTGAGAGCTTCAAGTTCCTTGGTGTCCACATCACCAACAAACTATCATGGTCCAAGCACACCAAGACAGTCGTGAAGAGGGCACGGCAATGCCTATTCCCCCTCAGGAGACAAAAAATATTTGGCATGGGTCCTCAGATCCTCAAAAGGTTCTACAGCTGCACCATCGAGAGCATCCTGACTGGTTGCATCACTGCCTGGTATGGAAACTGCTCGGCCTCCAACCGCAAGGCTCTACAGAGGGTAGTGCGTATGGTCCAGTACATCACTGGGGCCAAGCTTCTTGCCATCCAGGACCTCTATTACAGGCGGTGTCAGAGAAAGGCCCTAAAAATTGACAAAGACTCCAGCCACCCTAGTCATAGACTGTTCTCTCTGCTACCGCTTGGCAAGTGGTACCGGAGTGCCAAGTCTAGATCCAAAAGGCTTCTTAACAGCTTCTACCCATAAAACTCCTGAACAGCTAATCAAATGGCTTTCGGGCTATTTGCTTTGACACCCCCACCCCCATTTTTACACTGCTGCTACTCTCTGTTTATTATCTATGTAGTCATTTTACCTCTACCTACTTGTACTGTACATATTACCTCAACTAACCTGTGACCCCGCACATTGACTCTTTACCGGTACCCCCAGTATATAGCCTCGCTACTGTTATTTTATTGTTGCTCTTTAATTATTTGTTATTATTCACAAAAAAAAAAAAAAATTACTTCCGTTTATTTTAGTAAATACTTTCTTAAGACTTATTTTTCTTAAAACTGCATTGTTGGTTAAGGGCTTGTAAGTAAGCATTTCACTGTAAGGTCTACACCTGTGACAAATACAATTTGATTTGATTCTGACATACTCTTATATTCCATGTGTTCTTTTTATTCCATGTGTTCTTTTATAGCAGGGAATCACAGGAAACACTTGACGGTGGATGCAGTATGCTATATTCTCTGACTGACAATCTACTGGAAAAATATAGAAAACATGTCACCTCTGTATTGGTCCACTTAACTCTGCAACAAATTGCAGTCATGATATTTACTTCAAAACATACAGTGGTGTTGTGGCTGAATATCAGTCTTTTGTTCCCAGATTGCAGGCAGTACTACCAATCCTGTGACTATCCCTCGGCTTCAGTGGGTTACAACTCCCCATACAATCTCCCAGATCGTGTGGCTTCTATCTCCTTCCAGGCTGGAATCCCTCACCACCCAATCTAACCACACATTTCATCTTCCGTTTACCCATCTACTGTGGACCTCTATCATATGGAGGGCCCAGGCTATCAAACAAAAAACATTGCAACTGTCTGCAACAGTATCACATTGACAGTGGGAGTAGCAGCAAAAAATAAAATAGGCTTGGTTTGTTGCCCAGTTATCCTGATAAAAAAAATGGTGGTTCAGTGCATTTTTTGTTGTTTGTTCGGTTCAGTACATTTTTTGTTGTTCTGTGGTTCAGTACTCAAAAAAAAACATTCACCATTATATTCCCTCTGCGAAAACCCACAAGACAGATAAACAGATGTAGGATCTTAATTTGAGCCAGTTTGCTACAGCAGGAAAATAGTCTTGAGGCAACAGGAAATGGGAATTATAATGTGGATTATAATTCATGTACATTTTTGTAGGGGTTGATACATTTTTCGAAAGAGAAAATCCAGCCTTAAATTACAAACTTGAGATGCATTTTTTAAACCTCAAATACACTGCGTTGCAGGAAAGTTCTCATGCAACAGCGTGATCAAATTAAGATCCTTCATCTGTACACTTCTATTATACAGGAAGATGTATCCAATGGGATTGCAGATCGCAATCCAACCCTTATGCTATGGAGCGTGTGATAACACCACAGTTTAGAGAGGGAGATAAAACAGTCAATCCGTGCAGCGGCTATTTTGGGCAGCACAAGTTTATGGTCAACGATTCCGGAGACAAATTGTGTGAGATGTGATGCTAACAAAGCAAATATTTTGGTGCTCCTCCATGAGGAGAGGGGCGTAATCCGACAGGTGGACCAGAGGAAGGGCCTGCTGTGCTGCTATGAATGGGAGATGAACACTAAAAGCTAGAGAAGAGGGGAATGGAGAGGCTTTCCCTGGTAAAAGCCTGTCTGCCATCCTCACATAGAGAAAGGGGTTATACAAGCAGAGATTTTACAGGGAGAAAGCAGTGTAAATCCAAGGATTGTGATTTGCTAATGGGGCAATTACTTTCACAGATCTGTCATGAATATTATCAATTCATGTTGGTGGTAGGATTATGGTGTGATAATACCATAGTTGCGATCATCATGCTGGCGTACTTGTCTTATTATAGTGTAGTGACATAGTTTAATGGCTAATGTCAATGGATGCCAGATTGGGGTGCCATAATCCTATGACAAGCATCATAAGCACCACTTTATTACACAATAAACTACATTGCTTTCATACTATCCAATCTTATCAAGTCCTTTGGTGTATGTCAAAAATTCAACTGCCTATCTGCCTCTATTCCAGTGTAATGACAGTGTTTGCCATGGGAGGAGCATGACAGTCACTGTTTAATAGAACATCAGAGGGAGAAGACAATTATCTTGACAATACTCAGTCAGTTCTGCTGATCCGTTCATTTCCAGGCCCATCCCTGACCCAGCAGTCTTCCGTCCTAACCTCTGCAGCTGGGATAGTGTGTGGTCCATCACTCTAAGATAGCAGACTGCCAAACTGAGAAAATAAGCTAAAAATAACAGTGGCAACGAGACAGAGTGGGCCGAGACCTCTGACAGGAATCGCAGTCAACAACAGTCTGTCAAAGGCAATGAAATTGTCAGCTCACAAAGGGCTTCCTACAGGGAAGCGGATCAGGAATAGAAAAGGTGCTCAATATTGACATACGGAGCAAGAGACTGAAAAAACCCAAACAGTTGGAGGCAGTCAAGGATGATCTTCTTCACGCAAACCCTGAAACTCTCACCTGTCTGTCTTTGTAGTCTTTGAAGACAGAAGGATTCAGCCATGGCCCAAACTCACCAGAAGCAGGCAGACGGAGTGAGTGGACCATTAATTATGTAACAGGGTGTATAACTATTTCCAGGGTGTACATTTAGCCTGGTTCTCCTATTAGCTGATAGTAACCATGAACATAGAAAACAAAAAGTATGTTGGTTGTTGTGGCAGTCCAAACTCAAAAGCCTGGAACAATTGTTCATCCAAGCCAGATCAAATCTAAGAGGTTTATGTAAGAATGTAAATATGTTCCACACATACTGTACAACTAACACAAACAAACAACGCTTAGAATATATTAGCTGAGGACAACGGTGTCAGCATGGAGCACTGTACATTGATTCTCAGAGGGGGATGTTACACTTAATTGATTATAATCTTTGGCTATAGTTCCTTACTTGATCATTCTTAATGTTGCTTATTCTCAGCCTCTGGTCAAGTACAGAGGGCAGCTACAGCATGTCTTCTGATCAGCATCTACCTTCTGCCATCCAGTGGCACAGTGCAGCATTACCACATCTCCCAAGTATAAAACAACCAGATTGTAAAAAGGAAAATGCATGTTTTTACAGTTTCTCTGTCGTGTACATGCATTTTTTTGGAGCATTGTCCTCAAGACACAGAACTCTGTGGCCTTTTGCAAAATAGAGAAAGGCGGCCAGTTCGTGGGAGAGAAAATATCTGTAGAATTCAAAAAGTACTCCGAGATGCAAAAACAATATAAGCAATTTAACACATGCTCAAAATAATACAGAAAGTGAAAATGTCAAGTGCTAATAAAAAAGAAACAAAGCATACGTTTTGGCATAAGGCATAAGGCCTTATGCCTTCATCAGTGCTGTACAAACAAATCAAGAAGACGCGTACTTAAAACACCTGCTGTGCTTAAGTCGCACCAGGTGCACGCAGATAGTTAATTAGAAACTGGCGAATAGGGAGTCAATGCATATCAACAAGGAATATATAGATGAGTATCAAACATTTATAATTCATATGTCACATATAATTGGGAAGAGAACAGTCTGGGCTACATAGCAATACCAGAAGCCATAGATATGAAATACTCGAGTAGGCTAAAAAGCTCAGAGAGCGGCAGAGACGGCTAGTGTGTGTACACAACACTACAAGAAATATACAAGGTCCAATTCCTCATTAAGCCATTGGGGATGTAGAGTTTTTAAGTAGAAGATCCATCGGGCTTTGCACTGGAGAAGGTGCTCATCCGTATTTCGCGAATCTGCGGCTTGAAAGAACGCGGTCAATGGCACAGAACTTAAGATCATTCACAGCATGATTAGCCTCATGAAAATGTCTATCCACTGGTGATTTTAGGTCATTTCTTCGGGTAGTACTGCAATGCTCGTTGATGCCTCAAAATGTAGTTGCCTTCTCAAAACATAAATACATTCATCAAAACTATATTATACATTCACAATTAATTGAAATAACCTGAAAAAAAATGCAAAGGCAACCATACTTGTCTCTTGAGTTGAGTCCAAGCAGACCAATCAGAAAGTTTGCCTGTCTTTTAAAAATCCAGTAGATCAATACATATTTTTTGCAGTAACTAAATCATGATGATCAAAATTGGAAGTACAACTATCCAACGGCGTGCAGGATTCATTCATCGGTATCATCCCGATCCAATTCCATGTATTCAATACAAAGGCTGGTTTGCTCATAGTTTTGTACACTTTCCATTGTTACACAGAAACACAATCCACAATAGAAATAAGGAACACAACTGATATGAATGTATAGGCCTGAATCCACACCCAAGCAAAGCTCTATAATGGAAGATCACAATGTTGGGGATGATGACTGAGGAGTAACTGAGAAGTAATGAACTGGGCACACCATGTCATTTAAACATAGGTAATTGTGTAATATGAGGTTGTGACATTGATCAATGAGATTAGCCTACAACATATATTCGCCAACTCCAAAAGACAGACAAAAGTTAGTTGAATTTCCAACGTGTTATCACTATACTTTCAACCATGTAAAAGCACAACCAAAATCCAATGGAAAAACATTGGGCTGGATTCAATCGGAATCGCGAGGTATCGCGGAAGATCCGTGTTAAAATGTAAAGGTAATTTTCATACAGTGCATTCGGAAAGTATTCAGACCGATTGACTTTTTCCACATTTTGTTATGTTACAGACTTATTTTTAAATTATTAAATCTGATTTTTTTCTCATCAATCTACACACAAAACCCATTAATAACGAGGCAAAACTGTTTTTCAGAAATGTTTGCTAATTTATAAAAATAAAAAAAAAACAGAAATACCTTATTTACATATAGTACCAGTCAAAAGTTTGGACACATATACTCATTCAAGGGTTTATCATTATTTTACTATTTTCTACATTGTAGAATAATAGTCAAAACTATTAAATAACATATGGAATCATGAAGTAACCAAAAAAGTGTTAAATTAATCAAAATAAATGTTATATTTCAGATTCTTCAAAGTAGCGACCCTTTGCCTTGATAACAGCTTTGCACACTTTTGGCATTCTCTCAACCAGCTTCATGAGGTAGTCACCTGTTCATTTGTGAAAGTTCTTCTATTCTTAATGCGTTTGAGCCAATCCGTTGTGTTGTGACAAGGTAAGGGTGGTATACAGAAGATAGCCCCATTTGGTAAAATACCTATTTGGTAAAATACACTGCATCTCAATGCTAAAGGCATCACTACAAACACCCTGATTCGAATCCAGGCTATATCACAACCGGACGTGATTGGGAGTCCCATAGGGCGGCGCACAATTGGCCCAGCGTCATCCGGGTTTTGCCGGTGTAGGCCGTCATTGTAAATAAGAATTTGTTCTTAACTGACTTGCCTAGTTAAATGAAGGTTAAATAAAAAATAAAACAATAAGCAAAGAGAAACGACAGTCCATCATTACTTTAAGACATAAACTTTGAACGTTTCTTCAAATGCAGGTGCAAAAACCATCAAGCTCTATGATGAAACTGGCTCTCATGAGGACTGCCACAGGAAAGGAAGACCTCTGCTGCAGAGGATAAGTTCATTAGAGTTACCAGCCTCAGAAATTGCAGCCCAAATAAATGCTTCACAGAGTTCAAGTAACAGACACATCTCAGCATCAACTGTTCAGAAGACACTGCGTGAATCAGGCCTTCATGGTTGAATTGCTGCAAAGAAACCACTACTAAAGGACACCAATAATAAGAAGAGACTTCCTTGGGCCAAGAAACACGAGCAATGGACATTAGACCGGTGGAAATTCCTTTGGTCTGATGAGTCCAAATTTGAGATTTTTGGTTCCAACCACCGTGTCTTTGTGAGACGCAGAGTAGGTGAATGGAGAAGGTGTGATGATGTGACGCTGAATGCTGAATGCTGAATGATGCTGGTGACACTGTCTGTGATATATTAAGAATTCAAGGCACACTTAACCAGCATGGCTACTACATCATTCTGCTGCAATACACCATCCCATCTGGTTTGCGCTTAGTGGGACTATCATTTGTTTTTCAACAGGACATTGACCCAACACACCTCCAGGCTGTGTAGGGGCTATTTGACCAAGAAAGAGAGTGATGGAGTGCTGTATCAGATGACCTGGCCTCCACAATCACCCGACCTCAACCCAATTGAAATGGTTTGGGATGAGCTGGACCGCAGAGTGAAGGAAAAGCAACAAACAAGTGCTCAGCATATGTTGGAACTGTCACGCCTGCTCATCTCCGGCATCGGTCCTTTCAGAACTCCTTCAAGACTGTTGGAAAAGCATTCCAGTTGATGCTGGTTGAGAGAATGACAAGCACGTGCAAAGCTGTCATCAAGGCAAAGCATGGCGACTTTGAAGAATCTAAAATCAAAAATATATTTTGATTTGTTTAACACTTTTTTGGTTACTACATGTTTCCATATGTGTTACTTCATAGTTGTGATGTATTCACTATTATTCTAAAATGTAGTAAATAGTAAAAATAAAGAAAAACCCTTGAATGAGTATATGTGTCCACAATTTTGACTGGTACTGTATGTATTTATTCATTCACAACTAGGATGGGTTACTCTTTCTTTTAAGGGTCCGTAATAAATAATATATAAAGCATTTATAAATTGTGTGTTCACCATTTATTAATCATTACACCCACATTAATAAACCATTTACTGATTGTTAGTAAAGTCTTTTTGCAGTCCCTAATCTAATGTGAGTGCTATTTATACTTTATAAATATTTTAGAAATGTTTTGAGTGACCAGTTTAATTTCTCACAAAAACATGGGCAGTGTGGTCCTCTGGTCTTCTGGTAGCAGTTCTGTGGGAAAGGATGCTAGTCTTAGCAGAGATAGATCAGAGGTGAGTGCAGTAGAGGTAGGAAGAAAACAGAGAGACAGGTGTACGTCCTTAATATGTGGGCAGTTGGCTCTATATGTAATAGTAATTAACACTTAGGAGTGACAGACAGACAGACAGACAGACAGACCGACAGACAGACAGACAGCAGACAGACAGACAGACAGACAGACAGACAGACAGACAATGAGGAGCGCAAGGAGAATCACAGACAGACAACAGACAGATGAACACACAGACGGAGACAGAGTGACAGCAGAGACAGACTGCACAACATGGAGGCAACAGAGGCACAGTTATAGTAGTGAATTGTAACTCCAGTGATGTTTTTACATGTTGTATGAGCGGTTAATAAAGACTTAGTTAAAAAAGGAGGAGCACTATGTTTAACCGGTCACTGTTTTACCAGGCTGGTGTGGCTGAAATGCCAGGGAAGAATTTTGTCCAGTCCGCCCTGAAACCATGGTAGATAAGACGCTCTCTCTGTGTGTGTGTGTGTGTGTGTGTGTGGTGTGTGTGTGTGTGTGTGGGTGTGTGTGTTGTGTGTGTGTTGTGTGTGGTGTGGTGTGTGTGTGTGTGTGTGTGTGTGTGTGTGTGTGTGTGTGTGTGTGTGTGTGTGTGTGTGTGTGTGTGTGTGTGTGTGTGTTGTGTGTGTGTGTGTGTGTGTGTGTGTGGTGTGTGTGTGTGTGTGTGTGTGTGTGTGTGTGTGTGTGTGTGTGTGTGTGTGTGTGCGCGTGTGATATTATTTACTGGAAATGTAATGAAAGACTTACCATATCATGCTTACTAGTGATGGGTGCAAAAATCGATAGTTACATATCATTATATTATTTTGGACAATATTATATCGATACTTTAACTCCAAGTATCGATTTGTAAAAAATAAAAAATAAAGTAGACTTTTTGTATTTATTTGCTAGGTAGCGTTATCTTGCGCTACTCAGCTGTACCTGTGCTAAAACGTTATTTTTCACCCTATAGCTTCTTCTCCGTCTTCTTTTGAATTAGTGAGCCAACATGTTTTCAGCACTTTTATTTCCATGACTGATCAAAACTAATTTTGTCATGCTCTCTCTTGTCTCTCTTCAGCAGACATACAGTGTAGTGGACAATATGTTTGGAACATCAAATTGCAATAAAATTGCAGTATCGAATTGCAATACATATACAAATTTGAGAATCGTGAGAATCGCAATACATACCGTATCGGCACCTAAGTATCATGGTAATATCGTATCGTGAAGTTCCTGGTAATTCCCAGCCCTAATGCTTGCTGTTTGTTACTGTCTGTGTCAGGATCATGAAGGATTTCAGGTGGCTATCCATGAGCAGCTACAGTATATCTGGTCTGTGAGGATGAAGGATGGAACATTTGATTATGTGAACAATTACAAGGTGTCATCTAATAATGACAATCACTCAAGACAAGTTGATAGACACAGGTAGCCCTCTGTATCAAATCTATTCAGAGATCATGTAGGAGGAGTGTGAACAACTAGGCTGTGCTGTGCTCTCTAGCATGCTGGTCCTCACCTTTTTACTGTCATGTTCACAGTTATGTTCGGTTCACTGCTGGCTTGATTGGCTCGTTGGGTCTGGAATCTGCAGAAATAATTGAAATGAAACCATTTCTCTTGAAGGAGACTTTCTTGTGGAGTAACAGGTAGAGGACTAATGAAAGGGTGGGGAAAGAGGCACATCTTTAGCAGCATCTGTCGATGGCACCAAAAAGAGACAAAGCAACTTCACTGTGATGTAAATACAGGAATACAGAGTAGAGCTAGTATAGGGATAAAGCATCTGCTCTTGCAGTAGTCATAATATAGGGTTGTATTACTGCTAGTTTGGAAGCTGCCTTCAAGTATGTGGTGTGCATGCTTTTTATGTATGATTGGCTGCCCCTAGTGGTTTGATTCTGTAATAAAATAGAATAGTAACTGTGTTGATAATAATAGTTGCCTAATGATAATACCTCGTGAGAGCCTATGTGAGAAAAATACTTGATCGAAAACTTGATACAGACAGTTCAAAAATTAGAGCTAAGATGGATGTCCTGTCTCAATGACACTTGAGCATATAAATAAAATGCTCAATATATTCCCTGTCACTGAATTCCTTCAGCAGTTGTGCTTTAGGCTAGGTTAGATGAACTCTCGTCTGGCTGCAGATGTGTTTGTTTGTCATTCATTTTCATGCTGCCATGCTGCGACACATGTTTGGCATGATAACAAACACACTAGAGGTGTTGGCTAAAACACAAACAAACCTGCTACCAGTCCAGGATATGTGTGTTGAAAATAAAACTGGGACCTTGATGTGTCTGGTTCCTTGAGGGGCTGTTATTTGTTTGTAATTATATATTGAACATTGGATTTAGTATGCTAAGCTTCCCCCACATTACTGCAAATCGTCATTTCCTTTCGTTCTCCAGTTACAACGGTGTATCATTATGTTTCCACAAGGTGGCAACATCATCCCAGCACTGACAATCTTTATACAATTCGATGTCTGTGTTCAACCATGGCTAGTTCTGAACCTCTGGTAGAGGTAGACAGGGTTTTTTGGGGTAGGCTAATACCCTTGGCACCCTCATGGTCTAAATGCTTATTGATACAGACAACGGAACACGTCCGTTCACCCATAATGGCATGACCACATCCTGTGGAGAAAAGCGATACCCCCTGTCCAGAGCTGTCAATATCAATCTCTCTGTGCTGATTGTTCTGCAGTGTGCTGCTCTCTCTTAGGTATGTTTATGCTCCCAGTTAGAATAACTTTACTGAATACCTCTGATCCTGTCTCTCTCCATTGGTGCCATTGCCTGCATCCCCAATGGCAACCTATTCCCTTCTTCGTGCACTACTTTTGACCAGGGCATGGCAACCTATTCCCTGTATAGTGCACTACTTCTGACCCATAGGGTTCTGGTCAAAAGTAGTGCACTATAAAGGGAATATGATACCATATGTGAGGCAGCCATTCATTAGAGAAGACCCATGGCTCACCAGATGATGCTGAATTATTCTGCTGACTCACTGGTTGCATTCAAGTGTTTTTTTTGTTGCTTTTCTAAATTTCTCTGTCTTTCATTCTAACCATTTCTCTATCCTTCCATCCTTTACTCTGTAACTCAAATATGCATCACTCAAACAAAGTTAATGTAGATTGATTAGTTCTGTAATCTATTCTTTTGATTTCTCAAACACGTCACATGTTATACTTATTGAGAAATCACAATCAGACTGTTGCAGTATTTTCTGTAACAAAAGATTTTCATTATAGCCTACAGTGCCTTCAGAAAGTATTTTCACTCCCCCTGACGTTTTCAACATTTTGTTGTGTTACAGCCTGAATTTAAATTTGATTCAATTTGGATTTTTGGTCATTGGCCTACCCACAATACCCCATAATGTCAAAGTGGAATTATGTTTTTTGAAATGTTTACAAATTAATACAAAATTAAAAGTTGAAATGTCTTGCGTCAATAAGTATTCAACCCCTTTGTTATGGCAAGTCTAAATACATTCAGGAGTAAAAATGTGATTAACAAGTCACATAATAAGTTGCATGGACTCACTCTGTGTGCAATAATAGTGTTTAACATGATTTTTGAATGATTACCCCATCTCTCTACTCCACACATACAATTATCTGTAAGGTCCCTTCAGTCGAGTAGTGAATTTCAAGCACAGATTCAACCATAAAGACCAGGAAGATTGTCCAATACCTCGCAAAGAAGGGCACCTATTGGGAGAGAGTTTTAAAAGAAGCAGATATTGAATATCCCTTTGAGCATGGCGAAGTTATTAATTACGCTTTGGATGGTGTATCAATACACCCAATCACAACAAAGATACAGGCGTCCTTCCTAACACAATTGCCAGAGAGGAATGAAACCGCTCAGGGATTTCACCATGAGAACAATGGTGATTTTAAAACAGTTACAGAGTTTAATGGCTGTGATAGGAGAAAACTGAAGATGGATCAACAACATTGTAGTTACTCCACAATACTAACCTAAATGACAGAGGGAAAAGAAGGAAGTATTCCAAAACATGCATCCTGTTTGCAACAAGGCACTAAAGTACTACTGCAACAAATGTGGAAAAGAAAATAACTTTTTGTCCTCAATACAAAGCATTATATTTTGGGCAAATCCTAAACAACACATCACTGAGTACCACTCTCAAGCATGGTGGTAGCTGCATCATTTTATCGGTATGCTCATCATCGGCAAGGCTAGGGAGTTTTACTAGGATAAAAATAAACGGAATAGAGCATCCTAGAAGAAAACCTTGTTCAGTCAGCTTTCCAGCAGACACTGGGAGACAAATTCACCTTTCAGCAGGTCGATAACCTAAACTCAAGGCCAAATAGTACACTGGAGCTGCTTACCAAGACAACATTGAATGTTCCTGAGAGGCATAGTTACAGTTTTGACTTAAATCATCTTGAAAATCCATGGCAAGACTTGAAAATGGCTGTCTAGCAATGATCAACAACCATCTTGACAGAGCTTGAAGAGTTTCGAAAAGAATAATCGGCAAATATTGTACAGGTGTGCAAACCTCTTAGAGACTTACCCAAATAGACTGACAAATGTAATCACTGCCAAAGGTGATTCTAACATGTACTGACTCAGGGGGTTGAATACTTATCTAATCAAGATATACTGTATATATTAGTGTTTTATTTTTCATCATCTTAAAAAATATATAATTTTTCTTCCACTTCTTCCACAGAGTATTCTGTGTAGATCATTGAAAAGAAAATGAAATCCATTTGAATCCCAATTTGTAAAACAACAAAATGTGGAAGGGGTGTGGAGACTTTCTGAAGGCACTGTATCTGCAGACAGGACAGACAATTAAATTAATCAATCAAAGTAATTTGTTTCAGTTGAGTAAATCTCTTTCCCTGTTCTGAAGTATCATCGAATTTGAGTATTGCCTACATGTGAATGTTACGACTTGTTTCCATGTAGGGGATGGCATTTAGGTAGCTTATGCATATCCTTTTTCTTATATTTATAGTGCAGACGTGCTACTGAGTTTGCTGCCTTGTGGCGGACTTACACCAGAAACCACCCGCTGAGGCCAAATCAGGTGTGTGCCTACGACGGAAATGAAGTCAACGCTGGTTACACAATGAGGCGTGTAGGCCTACGTCTCCCTCGCCATGTGAGGCTGTGGAGGGGGGGGGTCTGAGGACCTGTGGGAGTGTGTTTCCCACCACCCTCAATTTACAGACAGCTGGAAATTCTGATAAGACATGACAACCTGGGGGATGCAAACCCAAGTCAAATATTTGCTGTCAATATTTAGTCTTGTTCGTCTTTCCACCAAAAACTCATTTAATAGAGTGTATTTTAGTTTTATAGTCAGAACCATCAACCCACTGTGGTGCTCAAATGAAATGAACTGCTACTCTCAATCTATTTTGACAGTCTCTGAAAACTAATAAGCTGGCTGATATTAAATGTTGGCACAGTATTCAAGAAATGCGCAACAAGAGCGGTGTGAAGGTAAAATGATCGATGCTTTGTGGGGGGGTGAGTACATTGTATTGAGTAGATTGAATTATCTTTCCAACTTCCACTATGATACATTGCACACTTGTAGGATATATAGATACAGTAATATTTATGCAGTATCATAAAGCGGAAGTATATTCGGTTAACACTTTACAGTAGAGTTTCTTATTACTGTGTTATTGTAATAAGAACAGTAGCACATTATAATGTAATGCTACAGGTTATTTTTGCATTGCTGGTCTCTTTCTCTCAATCTGTCTGTTTGTTTAAACTGAGAAACAATACAATCAGTATTCTATGAATATTTTTTCTGTACATAAAATGTCCAACTAGAGTACTATTTATGTCACATATTCCTTGTACAGTCCCCAGAACAAAACACTGTAAAAAGGAACTATGTTCTGGAAATGCACTTCACAAACCTTCCTTGTCACTGGCAATATAAAGTGCTTTTAGTTTTCCATCCAAAATATTTTTCCCGGTCACACAAAAAAAAACTTCTTGCAGCAAAGTGCATCTGAGTAATTCTTGAAGAGGAAGAACCCTTTTTCCAAACTACCACTCCTGTTAATAGATATATTTTGAGGCATTTTGTTTTTGTACAGTATGTACCCACAAACTCACAGGCAAAGTAGAGTGAGGCCTGATGAAGAGGATGTGTTAGTGTGCCAGTGAGTGTGTAGATGTTGTATAGTTGAAATGTGCTCTCAAAATACATTTGGTAAATTTTACCACAGGGTACTGCTTGGTCTCATGTACAGTGCAAGTGAATGAACAACAGTTATAAAGAACATACCAACCCACCATGTTCTAATCTATTCACTCCTCTGGTATGGATGATGTAACATGAGTAAGGTCTCTCGTCCATGCCTGGCATGGGGTCAGGTTGTCTTCATTATCATAGCACTGCTCATGCATGTCTTCCTAATGAGCTCACAGATGGAAGCGATTCCTGTGGCTGAAAGGCCCAGCTACTCTGACTGACTGACACACCCACTGGAGCGGCTTATTGGAGTAGTTAACTCTCTGGTCACTGGTCTACACGAGTAGATACCTGTCTGGCTATCAGAGGTTCTGCATTCTGCCATGGGACAGGTAACAGTTAGTGTGTTTTTCTGTGGTTACAGATGACATTGACCTAAGGAGGAAGGGATGATTGTGATATGCTAGCTACACATTGTTACAGCGGTGCTATGTGAATGCTTCCATACAGCCGTTAAACATTAGCTAGTGTAAAGCATAGCAGTTCCATTTTCAACTAACCTGTTCTTAGCGATAGTTTCTTCATTCTCGATTCAGGAGAAAAATGTATCTGATAAATGTCTGTGTCCAGTTGCAGTAGGTTCTCCAAAAACCAGAGAATATTCATAAAGATATTAAATCCACATTTTGTATTGAGTGAGAAACGCTTCTTGCATGTGTGTAGATCTTTGTTTTGGTCTCACTGTGTGATGCACTCTCATCTACGTCTACACCCGGCAGTGGGCGCTTCGCATAGAAACGACTAGTTCCTGCAAAGACATTGAGAAATGCAAGAAGTCTGGCAGCTAAAATGATGAAGGAACTCCTCACTCTGCAAAACGTGGATTTAATATCTTGCTAAACATTCTCTGGTTTTTGGAGAACTACCTGTAACTGTACACTGACATTTATAGGATACACTTCTCTTATAGGATACACTTCTCTGCCTGCTATGCTTTACACTGGCTAATGTGTAACGGCTGTATGGAAGCATTCACATAGCACCGCCGTAAAAAGGTTTAGCTAGTGATAAGCTAGTATCCAGTAATCAATAGTTCTAAATTATCTGTAGTTTACAAGACTCTGGACCATCTATATCGCATAGTTATGGCAAACTAAACATTTTAACAAATGTTACACTCTGTACTAGCACATTGACTGTACCACTGGTGCAGTTCATTTAGGTACATAATGACTTTCTCTATGCAGCCTCAGTGTCTGCACCTGTGTCTTGCCAGACCAAATCTCATTGCTGTAATGAAGTATAATCTCCTGACATAGCAGCAGGCACTCTCAACACCTCCCATCCATCACCTACTCACAACTCACCTTAGACAGTATCTGAACTAAAACACAAGATTATGTCATATACTGTAGTTATACACCACTTCAGATTCGTGTCTTTCATTTCAATCAAAGTATAATTTCAAATTCATCCAAGAAATAATGACCTTCCATTTTACGTAGCAGACACTTTCTTAACTTTTTATGGCTGCAGGGGCAGTATTGAGTAGCTTGGATGAAAGGTGCCCATTTCAAACGGCCTCGTACTCAATTCTTGCTCGTACAATATGCATATTATTATTACTATTGGATTGAAAACACTCTCAAGTTTCTAAAACCGTTTGAATTATATCTGTGAGTAAAACAGAACTCATTTTGCAGCAAACTTCCTGTCAGAAAGTGAAAAATCTGAAATCGAGGCTCTGTTCCAGGGCCTCCCTAATCATTTGCTTGAAATCTATTAGTATACATGCACTTCATACGCCTTCCACTAGATGTCAATAAGCTGTGAGAGGTGAAATGGGGTTTCTAGGTATATCTATGGTCAAAAGAGAGAGCTTGGAATGACATGACCCAAATTCCTTTGTTCAGGAAGGCGCAGAAAGGTCATCAGTATTGGCTTCTGAAAAGCATTCGTTATAGACGTCTAATATCTCCGGCTTTGATTTTATTTGATAAATGTGATAATATCATCGTAAAGTATGTTTTTTCAATATAGTTTAATCAGATTATTGAATTTTTTTCGGGAGTTTTGGCGTGTTCCGTTCTCTGCGTTTGTTCACGATGGACAGCTTCGCGCCACTTGGCAAGTTTTGCTTGCTAATTCGAGAGGGAAAAAGGACATTCTCAAACCAAACAACGATTGTTCTGGACGAAGGACCCCTTGTGCAAGATTCTGATGGAAGCTCAACAAAAGTAGGACCCATTTATGATGTTATTTCCTATTTCTGTCGAAAATGTGTTGTTGTGTTTTCCGCCTTGATTTTTGGCGCTGTCTCGCTATAAAGTAAGCTGCATGTCGTACTAAAGTTATTTTTAGAATTCTAACACGGCGATTGCATTAAGAACTAGTGTATCTATCATTTGCTGTACAACAAGTATTTTTTAGTAACGTTTATGATTAGTTATTTGGTCAGAATAGGTGAGTGTCAGAAATATATCCGGAGATTCTGGGAAATATTTGCTACGTTTTCACAATGTATAACCACGGATTTCAGCTCTAAATATGCACATTTTCGAACAAACCATATATGTATTGTGTAATATGATGTTATCTGATGAAGTTTATGAAGGTTAGTGAAATAATTAATATCTTTTGCTGGTTTTGTCGCTATCGCTACTGTTGCCTTGAATCAATGTAGTTGTGTGGTTGGCTATTGTAGTAAGCTAATATAATGCTATATTGTGTTTTCGCTGTAAAACACTTAAAGAATCGGAAATATTGGCTGGATTCACAAGATGTTTGTCTTTCATTTGCTGTACACCATGTATTTTTCATAAATGTTTTATGATGAGTATTTAGGTATTTCAATTTGGTCTCTGTAATTGTTCTAGCTGCTTTGGTGCTATTTCCGATTGTAGCTGCAATGTAAAACTATGATTTATACCTAAAATATGCACATTCTTCAAACAAAACATAGATTTATTGTATAACATGTTATAAGACTGTCATCTGATGAAGTTGTTTCTTGGTTAGTTTGGTTGGTTCTTGGTTAGTTTGGTTGGTTTTGTGCAAGCTACCTGTGCTGTGAAAAATGTCTGTGCTTTTTTGTATTTTGTGGTGAGCTAACATAAATATACGTGGTGTTTTGTTGGCTGGATTCACAAGATGTTTATCTTTCATTTGCTGTATTGGACTTGTTAATGTGTGAAAGTTAAATATTTCTAAAAAATATCTTTTGAATTTCGCGCCCTGCACTTGGACTGGCTGTTGTCATATGTGTACCGACACCGGGCTTGCAGCCATAAGAAGTTTTAAAGGGTTGTACATTTGAGAAGATAATGAAACACTAAATTAAATAATTGAACAAAGGTTGTTGATTAGAAAATTATAATATCATGTCACTTTCTTTTAAGATCATCTCTGAATGATGATAAAAAGGTTGTTGGGGCTGTTTTGTTACACTTCAGTGCGGCTTTTTACATTATTGATCATAGTCTGCTGTTGGAAAAACGTGTCTGTTATATCTTTACATCTCCTGCTATACTGTGGATTAAGAGATACCTGTCTAACAGAACACAGAAGATGTTCTTTAATGGAAGCCTCTTCAACATAATCCAGGTAGAATCAGGAATTCCCCAGGGCAGCTGTTTAGGCCCCTTACTTTTTAAAATCTTTAACAACTTTTGAGCAAAGCCAGTGTGTCTATGTATGCGGATGACCCAACACTATACATGTCAGCGACTACATAGACTGAAATGACTGCAACACTTAACAAAGAGCTGCAGTTAGTTTCAGAATGTCTGGCAAGGAATAAGTTAGTCCTAAATAGTTCAAAAACTAAAAACATTGTATTTGGGACAAATCATTCACTAAACCCTGAACCTCAAATAAATCTTGTAATGAATAATGTGGAAATTGAGCAAGTTGAGGAAACTAAACTGCTTGCAGTTACCCTGGATTGGACACTATCATGGTCAAAACATATTGATACAACAGTAGCTAAAATGGGGAGAAGTCTATCCATAATAAAGCGCTGCTCTGCCTTCTTTACAACACTATCAACAAGGCAGGTCCTACAGGCCCTAGTATTGTCGCACCTTGACTACTGTTCAGGAGTGTGGTCAGGTGCCACGAAGAGGGACTTAGGAAAATTACAATTGGATCAGAACAGGGCAGCACGGCTGGCCCTTAAATGTACACAGAGAGCTAACATTAATAATAAGCATGTCAATCTCTCCTGGCTCAAAATGGAGGAGAGATTGACTTCATCACTACTTGTTTTTGTAAGATTTGTTGACAAACTGAATGTACCGAGCTGTCAGACACCCATGCATACCCCACAGGACAGAGGTCTCTTCACAATCTCCAAGTCCAGAACAAGATATGAGAGGCACACAGTACTACATAGAGCCATGACTACATGGAACTCTATTCCACATCAGATAACTGATGCAAGCAATAGAATCAGATTTTAAAAAACAGATAAAAATACACCTTATGGAACAACGGGGACTGTGAAGAGACACACACAAAGGTACAGACACACGCATACTGTCACGTTCCTGACCTGTTTTCCTTTGTTTTGTATTTGTTTTAGTTGGTCAGGGCGTGAGTTGGGTGGGTTGGTCTAGGTTTGATTTTCTATGTTGGGATTTTGTGTTCGGCCTGGTATGATTCTCAATCAGAGACAGCTGTCAATCGTTGTCCCTGATTGAGAATCATACTTAGGCAGCCTGGGTTTCACCTGTGTTTTGTGGGTGTTTGTTCCTGTGTCAGTGTTTGGGCCACACAGGACTGTTTCAGGTTAGTCACGTTTGTTGGTTGTTGTATTTTGTAGTGTTTGTTGTTTTCCCATTAAAATATGAATACTTACCAATCCGCATCTTGGTCCGATCCATGCTCCTCCTCGTCTGAGGAGGAGAACGACTACGACAGCCGTTACACATACGCACAAAAGCGCTAGCAAACGCACTCTACACATGTACATTGTACTATTGTTGTATGGTGGTATTATACATTTTGAATTGTAGATATGTAGTGGTGTAATAATGTTATATGATGTACTGTTTTATATTTAGTTTTATATGTAATTTAGGTGCCTTAATGTGTTTGGACCCCAGGATGAGTCTAATGGGGATCCCTAATAAATACAAATACAAAACTGAGTTATGGGTAACTGGTGAAAATCAGTGCAGTATGCTTCCACTGTATTTTATTACAGTCTAAAAATGACCCTGCTAAAACAGGCTCTTTCCGGTTCCTATTAGAAGTAGTTGAACAGGTGGCGGTGGTAGACACAGACAGCCTATTTGAAGCCACTGTGACACTGGGTGTAAACTGGGAGCATCTAATCCACTCCCCAACAATGTTCCTGGAGAGCTATACCACAGACAGAAAGAGACAGATATTCCAGCGGATGTATAACTGTGAAGCATCCGGTTGGCGTTTCCACTCACTACCAAATATGGTGATGAGACGGAGCTCAGTGGCCGGCAGTTGGATTAGATGGAACAAGATGGATTGTGGCAAACATTCCGCAAATTTTCTCATCGAAGAAACATTTTCTCTCCATACATTTTTCTGTTTCCAAAACTAGAATCTGTAATAAACAGAGTAGACTGCGTTTTGTAGACTTTACCCTTTGCCAAAGGTTGAAAAAATTGCATTGTTTAGGAGGAGTGCAAAGGCGAATTGAGTTATTTCACACGCGCACTTCACGGAGTAGGCGTTCTCTAACGGAAATATGCAAATAAATGCTAAAACGCACCAATAGGATCTCACTAGCTCGTACTTGGCTCTGCCCACCTCCTTGCTTCTTCTGCCCACTATGATTAATTTGCTCCCATTGGAAACGACAGGCTTTGATCTATCTGGGGTTAGTTATAAAAACATCTTTGGCTACACTCTTCTGTAGGTTTTCACTCTAATCCCAGTTGTAACTAACCTGATTCATTTTATCAACCAGCTAATTATTAGAATCAGTTGTGCTAGATTAGGGTTGGAGTGAAAGGCTACAGGATGATATCTCTCCAGGAATAGGGTTGAAGAGCGCTGATCTAATCAATGGTCTGGTGCTCTAGTCATAAACGTAAGAATGGAAACATCATCCTGCCAGTCTCCGATACATGACAAGCAAGCAGCCGATTACTATGAAAACGAGGACACATTTATGATTGTTGCCCTTTCCCAGGATTACATTGGTCACAGCGTTGCCAAGACAACAGCAATTAGCAGGGACTGGGTTACCAGGCAGACAGTGGCTATAACTCTATGCACCTCGTAGCCATAGCAACCAAGGTCAGGCCAACAGCGGAGCGCTCGTCTGCTGGCTCCTTAGCTGTGCTACAGAACACATATTCCACATGAAGGCCTTGCCTGATCATACAGTGTGACTAAACATACAGTAAATAAGCATGGGGTGTCTGACTGAGTCCATTCATTAATAACAAAAACAAGTATTTTTATAGATTTTAATGTTCATGTATTTTTACAAGACCACACCTTTAACCTCTGCCAATAAGACCTACATTAGAATGCAATGCAGTGTGTTTGTCAATTAGATCATCTCCTGCACATTGTTCATACTTACTCATATTTTACTGTCACCCTTTCTTACAAATGAGTAAATAAATCTCAAATAAGGTGCACCCCCTTACAGAAAAAAGATTGCAGTCAGAGTGCAGTATAACTCCAGTATAAAACAAGACGTAAGGGTGGGTTTACTTTCAATGCAAAGAAGGGAAAAACAGCCTACCTTACGCTCCATCACTCACTCCAATGCTAGATTTCACTCTACTGTGAAACCTAATGAGCTCTGACTACAAGAGATTAAAATCATTCTACATGAGGAAATATGACAAATGAATCAACTGGCTGCTGGAACCCCTACCTATCCTCTCATCACCATCACCACTAACCCCTCCCGTCCCCCCCTCCTGTCGCCCATACCCATCCCAGCAGCAGAATCCTCCTCCAGCTGTCCAGCGGGTGTTTGAATGTGTTCAATTAGCCTGTGTAACCAGAGGCAGGGTGAACACTTAATCCCAGAGCACCTGCTGTCTGTTCACAGGTTAACCCCAGAGAGCTGGGCCTCTGATGGGGGCAGGCAGGATATCACTACGCTTGACCATTTGTGCAGCTGCCTTGGACTTCCTCCCACTATCTGATTCTAGATTATTTTAGAGCAGGGTGACAGGCAACCAGCTGGGCATCACCTTTATGACTAATACATGTATTCTTACATTCGGTTAATAAGATATGTTTCAGGAATGATTTCTTACTGAAGAATGAGCTCGGAAATTAAGGAGCACCATGCTATAGGTTTAGAAAGAGTTCAAAGAATACTGTAGAGCTCACCTAACTGCCAAATACACTATGAGTTATTCAGATGGGATACATACTGTAGGCTTAAATATTTCAGCCCTGACTCAAGCTGAAATCGATCAGTGAATGAACCAATGCACCAGGACACACCTTTGTATTCTGGCATAAAGCCTGACTTACCACAATATGCATTTTTTCCATTTGAGTCCATAGACCATGAACGCAGAGGCATTTAACCTTGAGATGTGCTTAAGTGAGAACAGTACAGAATACATCTGATGAATGTTAGTGGACATGAATGTCATCACCTCTTTCACTTCACTGATAAATCTATGTTGTAGAAGCCTTCTGTGATAGATGAGCTTGATAAAAAAATCATCATAAAAAAGGGAGAAATGGGTGAATAATGCAATCACACATAATCTCTGTCATTTCATGTTCTCAATCAAGTGCCCTGCAAATTTCACTTTTTCCCTGTTGTGAAAAACTGAGCTGATTGCAATTTTTTGTATTTTTGGTTCCGTTTTTCTGCAGTATCATTATGACTGAATTATATGAGAAAGGAGATACACTACATGGCCAAAAATATGTGGACACCTGCTCGTCAAACATCTCATTCCAAAATCATGGGCATTAATATGGAGTTGGTCCCCCCTTTGCTGCTATAACAGCCTCCACTCTTCTGGGAAAAATGTACACTAGATGTTGGAACATTGCTGCAGGGACTTGCTTCCGTTCAGCCACAACAGCATTAGTGAGGTTGGACACTAATGTTGGGTGATTAGCACTGGCTCACAGTCGGCGATCCAATTCATCCCAAAGGTGTTCGATGGGGTTGAGGTCAGGGCTCTGTGCAGGCCAGTCAAGTTCTTCTACAACGACCTCGACAAACCATTTCTGTATGGACCTCACTTTGTGCATGGGGGCATTGTCATGCGGAAACAGGAAAGGGCCTTCCCCAAACTCTTGCCACAAAGTTGTAAATACAAAATTGTCTAGAATGTCATTGTATGCTGTAGCATTATGATTTCCCTTCACTGGAACTAAGGGGCCTAGCCCTAACCATGAAAAACATCCCCAGACGATTATTCCTCCTCCACCAAACTTTACAGTTGGCACTAGCATTCAGGCAGGTAGTGTTCTCCTTTCATCCGTCAAAGCCAGATTCGTCCCTCGGACTGCTAGAGAGTGAAACGTGATTCATCACTCCAGAGAACGCATTTCTACTGCTCCAGAGTCCAATGGCAGCGAGCTTCACACCACTCCAGCCAACACTTGGCATTGCTCATGGTGATCTTAGGCTTGTGTGCGGAATCGCATTTCATGAAGCTCCCGACGAACAGTTCTGACTGATGTTGCTTCCAGAGGCAGCTTGGAACTCGGTAGTGAGTGTCGCAACCAAAGACAGACTATTGGCAGTAGCACTCGGTGGTCCTGTTCTGTGAGCTTGAGTGCCCTACCACTTTGCGGCTGAGCTGTTGTTGCTCCTAGACGTTTCCAATTCACATTTCCAATACAGTTGACCGGGGCAGCTCTAGCAGGGCAGAAATTTGACGAACTGACTTGTTGGAAAGGTAGCATCCTATGACGGTGCTACGTTGATAGTCACTGAGCTCTTCAGTACGGGCTTCTCTACTGCTAATGTTTGTCTATGAAGATTGCATGGCTGTGTGCTCGATTTTATACACTTGTCAGCAACATGTGTGGCTAAAATAGCCGAATCCACTCATTTTGTAGGGGTGTCCACATACTTTTGATCATGTAGTGTACATGTACACAGACATCCTCCCACTCCCACCCCCACAGAAAGTTACAGTCAGATCACACCTCTTATTCCACTGCTCAGCCGAGACTATTCACTCCACATTTCCTACAGGCAGAGAATCCCAAGAATGGCGAATACAAGAATGCAGCCACCTCACAAGAGATGTTTTTTTTGTTTTTTTCATTAACGAGCAAGATATGTTAGGTCAAATTCATACACCTTGGGGAAATGACTAGCATGGTTGTACACTCCCAATGGTGCCAACAGCAACCTGAGATAAAGCAGCACAAAAACTGTACCTACAAATTGAATTTGTTCTTGGTAATACCATCTGCTGAACTGTAAATAACATATTAAATGTATTCAAAATACGGCTACAGCTATGAGTGCACTACAGTAGTACCCTCCTCTTAAAAGTATTCATACTTGGCTGTAGGCCGTCATTGTAAATAAGAATTTGTTCTTAACTGACTTGCCTGACTTGCCTAGTTAACTGACTTGCCTAGTAAATAAAGGTTCAATGTAAAGAAATGAAAATAAAAGACTCTTCTCTGTCTTGGCACCCCAATGTTGGAACGAGCTTCCGCTGACATTAGGACAGCCCCTGCATCTTCTGAAAACATCAAACCCTACCTCTTCACTGAAAATGTCACTTACTATAACTGAGATATGTGGTTGTCTCACCTAGCTATCTGAAGATGAATGCATGAATTGTAAGTTACTCTGAATAAGTGTCTGCTAAATGATTAAAGCATTTAAAGAAATGTTGACTTTTTGTCTGTGGTGTTTTCTAAGAACAACATTAAAGGGCATTATACCTGTAGAAGACACATTATTTGGGGTATTTAAATTCTAATATGAACTAGGTTAGCAACATACAGTAGCTAACTAAGTGGTATGAATACAGCCATTGTCTTAAATGTGTACTTCAAAAAGAGGGAAATACATTACAAATGGGCTAAAGCTAACTTAACATGACCTGGAGCCTCAATTATCAACTGTGCGTACCTACAAAATATACCACAAAACATGTGTACGCCAGTTTTCATGCAAAAGTTGGCATTTATAAAAACTGGACTTGCTGTGAGAATGTGTTCACCTTCCCGCAAACTTAGACCATGCATACATAGTTTCTAGTGGTAAAGTATTGCATTGCAACCAGACAAGTAGCCTAGTATTTTGTGCAAATTGGGGATATGATGGACATAATAACAAGATGCAATCATTTGCTGTTAGTTTATTTTTGCATTCTAAAATATACTGAACAAAAATATAAACGTAACATTTAAAGTGTTGGTCCCACGTTTCATGAGCTATATAAAAGATCCCAGACATTTCCATACACACGAAAAGCTTATTTCTCTCAAATGTTGTGCACAAATTTGTTTACATTCCTGTTAGTGAGCATTTCTCCTTTGCCAAGATAATCCATCCAACTAACAGGTGTGGCATATCAAGAAGCTGATTAAACAGCATGATTGTTACACAGGTGCACCTTGTGCTGGGGACAATAAAAGGACACTTTAAAATGTGCAGTTTTGTCACACAACACAATGCCACAGATGTCTCAAGTTTTTAGGGAGCGTGCAATTGGGATGCTGACTACAGGATGTCCACCAGAGCTGTTGCCAGAGAACTGAATGTTCATTTCTCTACCATAATCCAACGTCATTTGAGATAATTTGGCAGTACGTCCAAACGGCCTCACAACCGCAGACCACATGTAAGCACACCAGCCCAGGACCTCCGCATCTAACTTCTCACCTGCGGTATCGTCTGAGAACAGCCACCATGACAGCTGATGAAACTGAGGAGTATTTCCATCTGTAATAAAGCCTTTTTGTCGGGGAAAAAATCATTCTGATTGGCTGGGCCTGGCTCCCAAGTGGGTGGGCCACCCATGGCTGCGCCCCTGCCCAGTCATGTGAAATCCATATATTAGGGTCTAATGAATTTATTTCATTTGACTGATTTCCTTCTATGAACTATAATTCAGTAAAATCGTTGACATTTTTGCATGTTGCGTTTATATTCTTGTTCAGTATAATTAGAAATAGGCATCTATTTGCTAGGCTATAATTTATTAAAACCCATGATCATTGCATATTAAATTCTTCACCTTTTCTGTGATGGTTTCATACTCACGAGGTAGCCTATATGCTTACATCTTAGGACACCATTCGTCCCATCTCTCGTTTAATTGGACCCACTTCACAGTAGTAAATAGATCAACTTTCAAGTATTTCGCTGTATGCCATCCGATCCAGAGCGCAGTTGTTTAACGGTGGAATAGACGACTGTAGGTAGGCTACTTCTGTAGCTTAAGTCTGAATACTGTAATGTCATACTTCGCGAGTAGGCAATATTTCATTTATAAACATAGTAGCCTACATATTTCCATACCATTGCAGAATAAATTACTCACCTTTTCTGGCTATGGGTGCATATTCCCGAAGTAGCCATTGCCTCAACAAATTACCATATGTATCTCTCTTTTAATTGGGCCTATTAGATAGGCTATTATTTCAAGTATTTTTCTCTATGCATCAGAAAGGAATCGTGGACAATTTATATTTTTCGTTGAAGTGTGTATGGCTAGCACTAAGTAGACAATGTTTCAGCATTTGCGGGCAGTGCAGCATATATGTTCGAGAAAAAGTAAATGCCAACATTAAGCCCTATTAAATTCAAACTATCGATTTACAGGTCCACGGCAATTTGCAATTGTTTTTGTCTTTCAGAAACGTTTTGTCTGTCAGATAGCCTAGGCCTACTGCAAATGTCACTGCAAGTGTAACATTCTGCCATCACCTCCAAAAACATTCGGTCAAGTTAGCCATTGCTATTTCCTTTAGAAACGGCCTTAGCCTAATTCCAATACGTCCAAAGTATACAGCAAATAATGGTGTTATTGTCGCTATAAAAAAGGCGAATAGTGGGTGTTTTTCAGGCCGTTTTAATGCTCGTTCACGCGCGCAGTTTCAGGAAGGGGTCTGATTTATAACTGGAAACGAACTTTGGGACACAACAGCGGGAGTCTTGGTTGGACTCCCTGAAATGTCCATCGTTCTGGTGGTTGGCACAACATGTGAAAGTACATGCAATTTTCAGTGTTCCACTGCATACTGTCATAAACAAATATCAGACACCCCAAGCTCCCAGCTACTACCTAATCAACGTAACTTTGACATTATCCCACCCCTGGTTAGCGACTATTGGCATAAAAAGCTAAACCTAACAAAATATCTGCCAATTAATTTCCAGCAATATTGCTGGAAATTTGTGTGGTGCGCGCGTTTGTCTATCACTCTGTGTGTAGCCAGTTGATGTGATAACCGTCTTGTGGGTTGACATGAATACTTTCCCCAAAACCGTCAATTAAATGTTATCCGCAGAATAGGCTTACCTGGCAGAAGTATATAACGAGTATGTATATCATTTGTATGTATTATTTGTTATTTGCTAACTTTGCCATGAAATGAGCAGCAGCAGTACAGAACCATTTCCAGATCAGCACACTCCTCACTTGCTAGATGCGCAATTAAAGGGCCAGATGCACAATTAAAGTAGAATTACTTCCAGACCTTAAAAAAATGGTCTTCAGATGTGATTTAATCATTGACATTGACTCAGAAAATCAAATTTCGTTGTTTCTCTATAAACAATTGCAATTTTGAGAGTACATTAAAAAAAAAAAAAAAAACGAGAAAAAAAAAACTCAGAAAACTTGGGAAAATATCAAACAGAATTTGAGGGAAAAAATATAATTTTATAGGGCCCCCCTCAGAGTTGTTAATTAACCTTTATTTTACCAGGTATATTGACAAAAAACATGCACTACTTTCTCTTGTACACTAAGGACCTGGGAAGAGTTGCAGGGGAGAGAAGAATGTGCTTATTTGAAAGCTATTTTTTTTATATGAGTAACTCATGACATGTAAAAAAAAAAAAATGGTTCCTTTTTTTAAGTAGCTCTCATGTTAGAATAGGTTGGAGAACCCTGCTCTAGGAACTTTACTTACCAGACGTAAAGTGAATTGTGTCAAATAAACGTCAGAATCCAAATTTTGTCCAAACCGCACCATATTCCTGCAAAATTAGACAGCGGGCTGCCATTAGACCTTCATGCGAGACTTCCTACCACAAAATCTAACACTGTTTACACAGCAGGAATATGGTGTGGTTTGAACTAAAGTTGGATTCAGATGTTTATTTGATAGCGAGTGACACATTTCACTTTACGTCTGGTAAGTAGAGTTTCTAGAGACCATACATATGGTTTTGTTTACAGGAAACGTAATGTTTTGGTGAAGCCAGCTAAATTGTGTTAGGGTTATTTTCTGTCACCACCCACCAGAACGATGCACAACTCAGGGAGTCCAACCAATATAAAGACTGTGTGTCACAATGTTGTGTCCCAAAGCTAACTGGAAACATGCATATATTCTTGTACGTGCGCAATCTTTTCAGAAATGCCGCAGGCAGGTATCTAGTGTAGAACGGTTATATAAATGAGGCCCCTGAGCTACAAGGGGGCAATCAGGCTAATAACTAGGTCTACTCCGCAAAGCATATTATGAAAAATAGCTTTTACTGTAGCAAAATATTCATAATAACCTTAAAGAATCACAATCAATGATTAAATCACTTATTGAAATAAAGTACAAAATAAAAATACATGTGTAAGAATAAAATTTGACCAAAAACAAAAAGGTATGTGGTGATATGGAAAAGCAGATTTTGAAAGCAAGCCAAAACATATTTGGTCTTGTAAGGAATCCACCCCCCACCCCCCCATCCCAAGCTCCCCATTTCAACTTCAACTGGATCCTCCCACAGTCCAGTCTTATTTTGTTCCTCACACTAGGGGGGAGAGGAAAAGGCAGAATGGCCGCTGTTTGCTCGACACAGTTCTCCAGGTCTAGTCCACTGCTTTCCTCTCATACACAGACGTGCCGCATGTGGAAATTCACCACATACTCAGCGTTGGTCCTCTGTACTGAGATGGCGAACGGCTCAAAGGGGTGGAATGTGAACGCCACCAGCCGCCGGACGGCATGGTTAATGGGCCGGCCAAGCAGGCCTGCCTGGATCTTGAACTTCAGCAATCCAGAGTCCCGAGCATAAAATCTACAGAGTTAATAAGAAAAACACAGTCTAAGCTCTTTCAAATGCAAGGGATACAATGAGATTTCTATACTTACCCAGTCAGATGAAATCGTGGAAACAATTTTTATGTCTCTGCGTGCAGTCTAAATTAAGTTACAGATAGTCTTGCAGGCCAATGCTAACTAGCATTAGCGCAATGACTGAAATTCTACATGTATGCTAGATTATGCATTGGAGAATCCCAAAAATGCAGTCAACACAGTAGATTAGTTTTTTTCCAGTAACAAGCAAGATATCTTAGTTCTTAGATATTTTCCTATTTTTGCGTATGCTAGTGTACCTTTAAACTTCCAGTCATTGCGCTAATGCTAGTTAGCATTGGCTCGCAAAACTACCCAACTTTCTTCATACTGCACGCAGAGACTAAAAGGGTATCCACGAGTTCATCTAACTCTGTAGAAGTAGAAGGGTTTAATTGCCAGAATCTAGCAGTATCTAAAAAAAAGTCTATCTAAGAACACACAGGTATACCAAAAGTTGTCATATAATGTATGTTATTGTATGTTATATCCATTTCCAAACCAATGTATTACTTCTAATAACAAGAGAGTTTACCATTACCATAAAACTTTGATTATACACAGTTTCCAACAAGTGCCGGCCTCTTATAATGTCTGGGCATCGTTTCACAGTTTAGCTAATAATAATAATGAATGCTCGTTTTTAATACACGCCTGGTCAAAAAGTGGAATTCTGCATTCACTCATTTTGCCAGTCTGCTCCGGTGGAATCAAAGAGAATCTCTATCTCGCGCTGAATGATTGATATCTTCAACACACACCAAGGCAGCTCAGCGGTTGAAGCAAATAAACACCTGTTCTATTAATTGACGGTTTTAGGGTAGAATTGATTGATTAAATGTAATATTTACCAGGGCACAACACACAAATGTTTATTTGACAGACAAACACATTTTAGAAATCAGCATTATCTTGCCAATGTTACCGGATGGGGTGGTCTCCACATGTTTTGGGCCGCTCCATCACAGATACCCACTTGTCGTCGTAGCTGAAGAGGGAAAGATCCAGGTAAGGGCTGCTGCTGTAGGACTGAGCACTAATGGGCAGCTGTCCCAGCAGCCTCCTCACCGCCTCAGTGTGACCACCGTACTTTGCGTTTACTATGGTGTCTTTGAACCTGACCAGGAGGGATAAACAGTAGGAATTCACATTGTCAATGGAACAAAACAAGGTGTAATTTCAGAGTCACTTAGCAGAACAATTCGAAGGAATACTTTTTAGATGCTAATTTCTCTAAATCGGTTCAATTTACTAGCCTTTGGATTGTGCCACACAGTATGGAGTTATTTTCATGTTAGCCCTGTGGTAAGCCTCCCTCCCCGACCAACAATACCTTCTCTGAACCTGCCGTGCAAAGTTGTTGCTGGAGGCTGAGCAGGGGAACTGAACAGCTTCGCTGTGGAGCGAAGCGTTCCGAAACAGGTCACAAAAGTTCTCAAACAGCTCCAGAAGTTTGTCAGAAGTGTTCTCAAAGACCGCCAACACCTCTGTCGACACCATGTTGTACACCACAAAGAATGAGGGCTGAGAGAAGAGCAGACAAATATGAAGTTAGGAATTAAAAGGATATGCACTTTCGCATTAGCAAGAAATCATATTTGAAATATAGCTGCACTCGGAGACAAAATCAATATTTCAAATCAGAATACGTTTTCTAAGCAATAGAGACTGAGCATGAACCCCGACCTACAGTATAGGAGGAAGGTGGAATCCTATTAACCCGGCTCAGACGCTCGTCGTATGTGGCAGGGCTTGCAGATAGCGGATTACAAAAGGGAAACCCAGCCATGAGTTGCCCAGCGATGCAGAACTCCCAAACGAGCCAAATGCCTTTTATGCTCGCTTCGAGGAATATAACATTGCCTTGCGTGCAAGCCCAAGTTTGTCCGGATAACTATGTCAACCAGCTCTCCATGGCCAATGTGAGCAAAATGCTTAAACAGATTAACAATCACAGACGGAATACCAGGGTGCATTCTCAAAGCATGCGCAGACCAGCCGACAAGTGTCTTCAGAGACATTTTCAATCTCTCCTTGTCCCAGTCTGCAATCCCAACATGTTTCAAACTGACCATCATTGTCCCAGTTCCCCAAGTACTCCAAGGTAACCTTCCTAAATGACCCTGTAGTACTCACATCTGTGATTATGAATTGCTTTGAAAAGCTGGTCATGACACACATCAACACCATCATCCCAGACACCCTAGAACCACTCCAATTTGCATACCGCCCCAACAGACCCACAGATGACGCAATCTCAATTGCACTTCAAACTGCCCCTCTCCCACCTGGACAAGAGGGGAAATAACTATGTGAGAATGCTGTTCATAGACTACAGCTCAGCGTTCAACACCATAGTCTCATCCAAACTCTGGGACTGAACCACTCCCTCTGCAACTGGATCCTGGGACCTTATTAATCAATATTGCGTAGAAGCTAGTCTAAGACTTCACATGACTGGACAGGGGTGCAGCTGTGGGTGGGCATAGGCCAACCCACTTGGGAGCCCGGCCCAGCCACAGGGGAGCCCAGCCCCTGTTTTTCCCCACAAAAGGGCTTTATTACAGACAGAAATACTCTTCAGTCTCATCAGCTGTCAGGGTGGCTGGTCTCAGACGATCCCGCAGGTGAAGAAGACGGATGTGGGGTTCCTGGGCTGACGTGGTTACACGTCATCTGCGGTTGTGAGGCCGATTGGACGTACTCACAAATTCTCTAAAACGACGTTTGAGGTGGCTTATGGTAGAGAAATTAACATTCAATTCTCTGCCAACAGCTCTGGTGGACATTCCTGCAGTCAGCATGCCAATTGCACGCTCCCTCAAAACTTGAGACATCTGTGACATTGTGTTGTGTAACAAAACTGCACATTTTAAAGTGGCCTCTTATTGTCCCCAGCACAAGGTGCACCGGTGTAATGATCATGCTGATTAATCAGCTTCTTGTTATGCCACACCTGTCAGGTGGACGGATTATCTTGGCAAAGAAGAAATGCTTACTAACAGAGATGTAAACAAATTTGTGCAGAACATTTGAGAGAAATAAGCTTATTGTGCATATGAAACATTTCTGGGAGCTTTTATTTCAGCTCATGCAACACCTTATATGTTGCCTTTATATTTTTGTTCCGTGTATATATGGTCAAAATCATCCCTTTAACCCGTACCTTTAACTTCTTATGGCTGCAGGATTGAGTAGCTTGGATGAAAAGGTGCCCAGAGTAAACTGCCTGCTCCTCAGTCCCAGTTGCTAATATATGCATATTATTATTAGTATTGGATAGAAAACACTCTGAAGTTTCTAAAACTGTTTGAATGATGTCTGTGAGTATAACAGAACTCATATGGCAGGCAAAGACCTGAGAAAAAAATCCAACCAGGAAGTGGGAGATCTGAGGTTTGTCGCCTATCGAATACACAGTGGGATATGGGTCATTTTGCACTTCCTACGGCTTCCACTAGATGTCAACAGTCTTTAGACGCTTCTAGATGCTTCTACTGTGAAGGGGGGTCGAATGAGAGGGGATTGAGTAAGGTCTACCATGACCTGAACATGCGCATTCAGGTGAGAGCGAGCTCTGATACATCGCACTTCAGAAGACAAAGGAATTCTCCGGTTGGAACATTATTCAAGATTTATGTTAAAAACATCCTAAAGATTGATTCAATACATCGTTTGACATGTTTCTACTGACTGTTACGTAACTTTTTGACATTTCGTCTGCTTTTAGTGAACGCGCTTCGTGACTTTGGATTTGTTTACCAAACGCGCTAAAAAAAGTAACTATTTGGACATAAAWRATGGACATTCCCGAACAAATCAAACATTTATTGTGGAACTGGGATTCCTGGGAGTGTATTCTGATGAAGATCATCAAAGGTAAGTGAATATTTATAATGTTATTTCTGACGTCTGTTGACTGCACAATATGGCGGATATATTTTTGTCTTGATTGGGCTCTGAGTGCCGACTCAGATTATTGCATGGTTTGCTTTTTCCGTAAAGCTTTTTTGAAATCTGACACAGCGGTTGCATTAAGAACAAGTTTATCTTTAATTCTATGTAAAACATGTATCTTTCATCAAAGTTTATGATGAGTATTTCTGTTATTTGATGTGGCTCTGCCATTCGGAGGCATCTCTGAACATGGCGCCAATGTAAACTGAGGTTTTTGGATATAAATATGAACTTTATCGAATAAAACATATATGTATTGTGTAACATGAAGTCCTATGAGTGTCATCTGATGAAGATCATCAAAGGTTAGTCATTCATTTTATCTCTATTTCTGCTTTTTGTGACTCCTGTCTTTGGCTGGAAAAATGGCTGTGTTTTCTGTGATTTGGCGGTGACCAACAAAATCGTTTTGTGTGCTTTCGCTGTAAAGCCTTTTTGAAATCGGACACTGTGGTGGATTAAAAGAAGTGTATCTTTAAAATGCGTGTGAATACTTGTATGCTTGAGGAATTTTAATTATGAGATTTCTGTTTGAATTTGGCACCCTGCACTTTCACTGGCTGTTGTCATATCGATCCCGTTAAAGGGATTGCAGACCTAAGAAGTTTTAAATACAGACTGAAATAGAGGTGCTAGTGTCAGAGATTGAGTACAACCAAAAGGTTTTATTTGGCTAGCTCAGTTGTGGCTTGCTCAGTAAAAATGAAATAAAAATAGCTACAAAGAGGACCATTAGGATAATTCAAGTTGCTTTATCAATGGCAAAAATACTTCAAATGAGTAGACAACACTCAATAAGCCATTCATCCTCAACAGCTCTGTCCTTTATGCGTAGGCCCATAGTCCAACATTGCTGTTCTGCAGAATGAACGAGTCATGCTTTCCACCTGGCCACCAGTGGTGGGAAAAGTACCCAATTGTCATACTTGAGTAAACGTAAAGATACCTTAATAGAAAATGACTCAAGTAAAAGTGAGTCACCCAGTAAAATACTACTTGAGTAAAAGTCTAAATGTATTTGGTTTTATATATACTTAAGTATCAAAACTAAATTTAATTGCTCAAATATACTTAAGCATCAAACGTAAAAGTATAAATAATTCCAAATTCCTTATATTAAGCTAACCAGACAGCACCAAAACTTTAAAGTAGTATATATAAAGATCCAGTCCATTAAAAAAATTGGAGACCTCTTACACTTCAGTGTTGTGATGCAAAAATCCTAGAAAAATGCTTGGCGCATAGAATTAAAAAAGTATTGTCAGATATTATTCATCCTAATCAGAGTTTTTTTTTTTACATGGACGATACATTGGAGATAATATAAGACAAGTACTGGAAACAATAGAATGTGGCCTGCTGGAGGTCATTTTGCAGGGCTCTGGCAGTGCTCCTCCTTGCACAAAGGCGGAGGTAGCGGTCCTGCTGCTGGGTTGTTGCCCTCCTACGGCCTCCTCCACATCTCCTGATGAACTGGCCTGTCTCCTGGTAGCGCCTCCATGCTCTGGACACTACGCTGACAGACACAGCAAACCTTCTTGCCACAGCTCGCATTGATGTGCCATCCTGGATGAGCTGCACTACCTGAGCCACTTGTGTGGGTTGTAGACTCTGTCTCATGCTACCACTAGAGTGAAAGCACCGCCAACATTCAAAAGAGACCAAAACATCAGCCAGGAAGCATAGGAACTGAGAAGTGGTCTGTGTTCACCACCTGCAGAACCACTCCTTTATTGGGGGTGTCTTGCTAATTGCCTATAATTTCCACCTTTTGTCTATTCCATTTGCACAACAGCATGTGAAATTTTGAAGCATGTGAACAGTTTGATTTCACAGAAGTGTGATTGACTTGGAGTTACATTCTGTTGTTTAAGTGTTCCCTTTATTTCTTTGAGCAGTGTATATAAATGCCTAGAATATTTCAATTTTGGGGAATCTCTTAATAAATGGGTTAAAGTTATGTATAGTAACCCTAGGTGTAAAATAGTAAATAATGGCTACATCTCAGAAAGTTTTAAACTATCTAGAGGAGTAAAACAAGGTTGTCCACTATCGGCATATCTATTTATTATTGCCATCGAAATGTTAGCTGTTAAGATTAGATCAAACAATAATATTAAGGGATTAGAAATCCGTGGCTTAAAAACGAAGGTGTCATTGTACGCTGATGATTCATGTTGTTTTCTTTTAAAAGCACAATTAGTCTCTCCACGGCCTCTTAGAGGATCTAGATACTTTTGCTATCGTCTCTGGATTAAAACCAAATTATGATAAATGTACCATATTACGTATTGGAACACTAAAAAAATGCACATTTTACATTACCATGTAGTCTACCAATTAAATGGTCTGACGGAGATGTGGACATACTCGGTATACAAATCCCAAAATAAAGAAATGATCTCACTCCAATAAATGTTTATAGAAAGTTAGCAAAAATAGATAAGATCTTGCTACCATGGAAAGGAAAATACCTGTCTATTTGTGGAAAAATCACCCTGATTAACTCTTTAGTCATATCACAGTTTACCTATTTGCTTATGGTTTTCCTACACCTAGTGACCTGCTTTTTAAATTATATGAACAAAAAATATTCAATTTTATCTGGAACGGCAAGCCAGATAAAATTAAAGGGCCTATTTATATAACGAATATGAATTCGGAGGGCAGAAATTATTAAATATTAAAGCATTAGACCTCTCACTAAAGGCATCAGTCATACAAAAGTTATACTTAAATCCAAACTGGTTCTCTAGTARATTGGTACGAATGKCTCATCCTATGTTCAAGAAGGGCCTTTTTCCSTTTATTCAGATTACACCTGCTCACTTTCGGTTGYTTGAAAAGGAAATCATCTCCAAAATATCTTTATTTTTTAAACAAGCCTTAGAAAGTTGGTTGCAATTTCAGTTTAATCCACCTGAAAGGACGGAACAAATAGTACAAATATTGTGGTTAAATTCAAATATAGTAATTGTTAAAAAAAACTATTTATCGAAGAAATGTTTAAAAAAGGTATAATTTTTGTGAATGATATCATAAATAGGACTGGTGGAGTTGTCACACATGCAGCTAACACAGACATATGGAAATGTCTGCTCTACCCAAAATTACRACCAATTAATTGCAGCATTACCACAAAAATGGAAGAGGCAAGTAGAAGGGGAAAAAAGTAAGGAACTTGTATGTAGGCCCTATATTAAAGAACATAAATGGTTAAAGAAAAGTGTGATAAATAAAAACATATACCAATTTCATTTAAGGACCAAAAAACTGACAGCTGTGCCATATAAATTGCAAAATAGTTGGGAAGAGATTTTCGATGTACCCATTCCATGGCACATGGTTTATGAATTGATACGCAAAACAACGCCAGATTCAAAACTTCAAATTTTTCTATTTAAATTACTATACAAAATTCTTGCAACTAATAGAATGTTATATATATGGGGGATACAATCTTCCCAGCTCTGCAGATTCTGCTGTGAGGAGGCAGAGTCATTAGATCATTTATTTTGGTATTGTCCGTATGTAGTGGTCCCGTGTGGCTCAGTTGGTGGAGCATGGCGCTTGCAACGCCAGGGTTGTGGGTTCATTCCCCACGGGGGGACCAGGATGAATATGTATGAACTTTACAATTTGTAAGTCGCTCTGGATAAGAGCGTCTGCTAAATGACTTAAATGTAAATGTAGCTCGTTTTTGGTCACAGGTCCAGGAATGGCTGAAGAATTGCAACATTTGCCTAGAACTAACGCTACAGATAGCAATACTGGGTGATTTGAAAAGCCATAGTCAATCAATAATAGAATAATTATTTTAGCAAAACATTTTATTTATTTACAATCTGTAGAAGCTATGAGAATAGGAAGGTTCAATTCTTTTGTGAAGCATCACAGCACAGTTGAAAAATATATGGCAAATAGAAATCCGAAATGGATGGTGTTGAGAGATAGATGGGAGGGGTTGAATGGAGCTGAAGGGTGGGACTAATAACAAGATAAACAATGTAAAGCATACGAGATCTGTAAAATGTATATAGGTTCGGAACTTTTGTGAAATAGCAGTTACAAATAGAAATCAAACTGGATGGACATCATAAATAGAGGAAGGACTAAGAACAAACAAGAGAGAACTATTRTAAAGTAGACTGTGTCTGTAAAATATGTATAAGATGTATAAATTGAAGGTAAAAGCAGAAGCGTTTATTAGTTTACTCCAATTGGGGGATCGGTGGTAGGGTTTGAGTGGAATAATAATAAAGGTATATTCTTTTAAAAAGTATGTATGTCTATATAGGTATGTGTATGTATATATGTATGCATACATGTATGGATATATATATTTACCCAAAAAATATGGGGGATTGGAAATGATGCAGACAATTACATTGAAAGCAACATTCTTTCCGCAATATTAAGCTGATCCACCCCTTAAATAAAAATTTGTAAAAAGTACTTTAAAGTATTTTTACTTAAGTACTTTACACCACTGCTTGCCACCACATTCAGCAGCTTATTTTGCGCATCACAAAACTTGCACATAAAGAGTGGAAGCCTTGTTTAGGGATGGTGATTTTATGGCGATGTGGTGGGTGCCGTCTATTGCGCCGATCGTATTTGGGAACCCATTGATAGGATCATGGCAAAGAAACCCCTCTTGACTTCAACCTGTTGTGCGATGGTGTATGGAAATGGTATACGTTACAGTTTGTTTTGCTGATGATTGCAACCAAAACATTGGCTCATCGAGGGCTGTGAGATGCCGATCAGCAAGCTCCTGCTGAAAAGTGCCTGTTGCCAAAAACCCGAGGGTTGATAGCACTTGGATGTGGACCGGAATGGCATGAGTTTGTCTTTTTAAAGTACACTATATATACAAAAGTATGTGGACACCCCTTCATATGAGTGGATTCAGCTATTTCAGCCACACCTGTTGCTGACAGGTGTATAAAATAAAGCACACTGCCAAACAATCTCCATAGACAACATTGGCAGTACAATGGTCTTACTGAAGAGCTCAGTGACTTTCGATGTGGCACTGTCATAGGATGCCACCTTTCCAACAAGTCAGTTCATCACATTGCTGCCCTGCTAGAGCTACCCCGGTCAACTGTAAGTGCTGTTATTGGGGAAGACCCTTTCCTGTTTCAGCATGACAATGCCCCTGTGCACAAAGCAAGGTCCATACAGAAATGGTTTGTCAAGATCGGTGTGGAAGAAATTGATTGGCCTGCACAGAGCCCTGACCTCAACCCCAAAGAACACATTTAGGATGAATTGGAACTGACCTCACTAATGCTCTTGTGGCTGAATGGAAGCAAATACCTGCAGCAATGTTCCAACATCTAGTGGAAAGCCTTCCCAGAAGAGTGGAGGCTGTTATAGCAGCAAAGGGGGGACCAATTCCATATTAATATCCATGATTTTGGACTGAAATGTTTGACGAGCAGGTGTCCACATACACTACATTACCAAAAATGTGTTTTCAATTCTTGCAAAAATCCTATAAGATTGGCTCATCAGATATAATTTCCCAAAACCAATCTGTACTTTCTGCAGAAAAACCACCACCAGTCTTTAAATAAAACACTCTCTGTGAAATGCAGCAAATACCAAATCTTCCAACAGAGCAAGATCAGCCATTTCTCATTCGATATCCCATTATCTCAGTATTTTATAATATATCAACAATGGTTTCACTTTCACACGTAGTCCTACAGTACCTCTAATTTAACAAATGACCTATACTTTATATGGATTATCCTAACAAATGACCTATACTTTATATGGATTATCCTAACAAATGACCAATACTTTATATGGATTATCCTAACAAATGACCAATACTTTATATGGATTATCCTAACAAATGACCTATACTTTATATGGATTATCCTAACAAATGACCTATACTTCATATGGATTATCCTAACAAATGACATATACTTTATATGGATTATCCTAACAAATGCACTGATGTGGTCAAATTGGCATGTCAAGATATGTTGCACGAATTCATAATGGGAATACAATGAAATTGGAAATTTAATGATTACTCACAATTTCACACATTTTCCCCACTCTACGCTTGACAAGCAGTTCCTTTTCCACCACTTGGCACTGTGCGTGCGCATGGTCAAGGCTGTGTGTAAATTTACACACACTCAAGCCAACGTTCATATTAATAAATCTCACACTTTGCATGGAAATGATCCCACAAATGGTTTACGCACAGATTTGTGCCTGCCCATGATTGATAAATGAGGCTCCCCGGATTTCCCGACGGGCCGGCAGCAGGTGGTGAGGGTAGGCAAACAACACCTCCGCCACTCTAACCCTCAACACGGGGGCCCCCTCAGGTGTGTGTGCTTAGTAATCAAGTTTGCTGAAGACACGACTGTGGTAGGACTGATCACCGACAGCGAGGAGTTAGCCTACAGGGAGGAGGTCAGAGACTTAGCAGTGTGATGCCAGGAAAACAACCTCTCCCTAAACGTGAGTAAGACCAAGGAGCTGATCGTGGACTATAGGAGAAAGAGGGGAGAGTACGCCCACATCGACGGGGCTGTTAGAGAGTGTCAAGCAATGTTCCCCGAGCGCAAACTTGATTGTTTTGAAAATTCACGTTTACTGTGAACACAGGCTGTACCCGCTTTAAATAACAGTTTTACTGTAAACACAGGCTGTACCCGCTTTAAGTTACAGTTTTACGGTGAACACAGGCTGTACCCACTTTAAGTTACAGTTTTACGGTGAACACAGGCTGTACCCGCTTTAAGTTACAGTTTTATAAGTGGCCAAGTAGGCTACTGTGGCAATTTGATCATCATGTAGGTCTACCATAGTGGCCTACCATCAAAAACGATGGAGAAAATGCATCCCATTACATTTTAACATGGAAATAGCTGTTCTATCATTGAGTAAAACTACATTCCATGAGACTTGTGAAAAAAACATGCAGGGCTTGACATTAACCTGCTTATCCACTTGTCATTTAGACAAGGAGATGACTGAAAATGGTGTTGTTTGATGCAAGAAACCACTTTACAAAATAAAATGTATTATTATTCCCATACCATTATTACAGAGAATCAGACAAATTATGCTATTATGCCCTCTGCCTATTGGCTACTTAGTTTATTCAAGCCTGTCTCAAAATACAACACTTCCCCTTTAACACATAAAAAAAGCTCTTTACCTGACTCACTTTTTAAAGATGTCTAGAAATGTACACACATTTCGTGCTCTTGTAGGAAGCAATCACTCTCCTATTGCTGACAACAAATGATCTATAACTGAGCTAATAACTCACTAACTAGCAAAGGATATGAACWAAATGTGCACACGTGGCTACATGCAGCTGTCGCTTTGATCTCAACACAAGCGCATCTACTCACGACCACAGCTGTAAAGACAGTCCAGATCAAAGTAAATGGCACAGATCCATATATGGCAATGGTCTATTTGCATATAGGCCTACTGCAGCTCTGATTGGTTATGCTGCACTGGTCTATGTACATTACGGGCTGAGTAGTGTGTGTCAATGCAATAGAATCCTACTCCGACGTGTTCTGCCTAAAACAACATCTCTTGCATAGTTCGTTTTGTTTCAGTATATTCCATTGAAAGTGGCTAATATTGCATTGATTCGATCACAATTGCCACAGTAAAGGGAAACACTGACAGTGTTAACTAAAAGGGAAAACTCTAGAAAATTGAGTGAAGTTCAATCTCGTTCTTCTCTCCATGGGCTGATAAAGTATTTCTGTTGCTCGGCAATCCCAGGGGAGCTGCGCGCCTGTGCGTAGTTTAGAGGGAACATTAGCGTCAAGTTCCTTGGCGTCCACATCACTAAGGACTTAACATGGTCCACACCAGTGGAGGCTCCTCAGAGGAGGAAGGGGAGGACCATCCTCCTCTGTGAATTTCAAAAAAATAAAAATGGTAAAACATTGAAAAAGTGATCCTTTTCAGATAAAACTATACTAAATATATTCACGTCACTAAATAATAGATTATTATGCAATGAAGGTCTACAGTAGCCTGAACAGCACTCTGTAGGGTAGCACCAAGGTGTAGCCGGAGGACAGCTAGCTTCCATCCTCCTCTTGGTACATTGACATCAATACAAAACCTAGGAGGCTCTTGGTTCTCAGCCCCATCCACAGACTTACACAGTAATTATGACAACTTCCGAAGGACGTCCTCCAACCTATCAGAGCTCTTGCAGCATGAACTGACATGTCGTCCACCCAATCAAAGGATCAGAGAATGAATCTAGTACTGAAAGCATAAGCTACAGCTAGCTAGCACTGCAGTGCATAAAATGTGGTAAGTAGTTGACTCAGAGCAAGAAAATAGTTGAACAGTTTTCAACAAATTAATTTATTCAAAAATGAAGGAGAAGCAAGAGAAAGTGTCATTTTTTCCCAGTTTCACTTACTTAGCTAGCAAATGCAGCTGGCTAGTTACTCAAACACCCAGCTCAAACAGAGGGATGCTATGTTAGCTAGCTGGCTATGACTATCCAACACAACACTGGAACTCTTCCAAGTCAAGGTAAGCTTTTGGTTTTATTAATGTATTGCCAGTGGGGCCCGCCGGTGTAACTGCTTACTGACTATACACTGTAACATGACTGTGTGACTGTAGCGGGTTTACTAACGCTTTAGTTCTATTAGCTATGTTGACTAGGACGTTACTTTAGCTAATATGGTGACAACGAGGTAGGCTGCGTGTAGCGGTTATGACATGGTTTGGCTTGGAAAGGTTTTTTCGCCTGGTCACATACAGCTGATGCGTTTTCCATTGGAGTCCACAAATTAAGGGAAAAGGTGAGAGGCTAGAATGAATACAATGTAGCTGTTATGAAAATTAACTATGTTAATGCGTGATCAGAGGTGTATTCAATCCACCGATTCTGTTGAAAAACGTTTCTTAAACACGGATCAAACAAAACAGGGATAAAAATACCTGCATTTGTCCAATAGAAACTCTTGTTTGCCACTGTTGGAATAATGACCACACCCTAGATAAGCTAGATGCAGGCAAGAGAATGTTATGCGGTATTGAATTTGTCACTGTCCATCTGTCTCTGTCTGTCATCTAAAAAAATGTATCTCGACCTGTGTGCACCTACGTTGTAAACTTTCATTCATAGGCTAGGTTGTAGTAACCTCATGACGGGCATAGAGAAAATTAGGGTATCATGTAGTAGCCTAAACCTATCAATGTTACATTGAGCTGGGTGAATGGAATATGAATGACAGTCATCTAACGTGCTGTAATAGAAGTAAGGCCATGCTCATGAAAAAATAAAATGGTCCTCCCTCATAAACGGCACTGACCGACACGGGTCCACACACACCCACATAGTCATGAAGAGGGCACAGCAGCGCCTCTGCCCCCTAAGGAGGCTGAAAAGATTTCAGCCTCCTTAGGGATCCTCAAAAAGTTCTACAACTGCACCATTGAGAGCATCTTGACTGGCTGCATCACCGCTTGGTATGGCAAATGTCCCAGTTTGGGACTATATATACACACTCACTAGACTATACATACACACTATATACACACTCACTAGACTATACAAACACACTATATATACACACTCACTAGCGTATATATACACACTATATATACACACTCACTAGACAATATATACACACTATATATACACACTCACTAGACTATATATACACACTCACTAGACTATATACACACACTCACTAGACTATACATACACACACTCACTAGACTATATATACACACACTCACTAGACTATACATACACACTCACTAGACTACATATACCACTCCGAGACACCTATCCCCACCACACCCACTAGAACACACCACTACATAGACAATAAACACATCACTCGACGAACATGCATACAACCACCTCACTAGCGGATTATACATTACCACCACACTCACTAGCATATTACACACCCACGACTAGGATATACCTGATAACACACTCATAGACTTAATATAAACAACACACTCATCTAGACCTATATATAACACACTAACTTAGACATATATCCAAACGCACAACTATCAATATAACAAACACTCACCTAGACTATACTATAAGCAAACGCACAGCAACTCACTAGACTAGCACATAAAAACACTCCAAACCGCTATTATCACACACGGCACTAGATAGCACAACACCACAACTCCATAGCATAGTATACTCACAGCACCTATCTATGCCACGACTCAATAGACTAATATAAATAAGCACAGAATGCGAACACAGTATTTGATACATGGCCGGATTTTGAGGTTTCCCTACTTACAGCACAGACACGTAGAGTCCGTAATTTATCATAGGTACACTCTCAAGCTTGTTGAGCAGACGGTAAATCCCTAAACCAAAGATGCCCAGAAAATCACCATTGTATGAATCTTTAAGTTAATAAATTGCATTTTTATTGCTGACCAATAAGTATTATGATTCACCTACCAACCAGAAGAATTCACTCTCACAGACCTGTTAGTTTGCTTTCAGAAGCCCCTCCTTTCTCCACTACTTACCTTATTAACTGCACCTTGTGGAACTGACTCCCCTGTAATTTAGACACCGTAACGCCACACCTCCCCAACAGCCGAACTCCAATTCTCTCCCACAATCGCCACAAACCAGAGACGCTCTCCAACGCACACATCCAGGCAAATACAACTTCGTATCTCGACCTGCCCAAGGCTTGGAGGCTCGCGATGAAGCCTACCAAGGCACACTAGCAAGCAACGCACCGCTTGCTAGAAAGCAACAACTGTTGCACAATACTTAAGACAAATCGGGAACGATGTCAAGATGACGGTACCATCACCCTCCAGACGCGAGCAGGCGCAAAAGCACAGATCTTCACCTCGTGGCGCACATGCACAACTGCACTCATCCAAGGCAAGCACGGGCACAATACAGGCCCCCGAACTACACGGCAGCGACTGTCAATGACCTGAAGAGAGCTGGGACCACAGTCTCAAGTAAACCATCTAGTAACACACTGTACGCTTTAATGGGATCTGAAATCCGGCAAGCTGCACGCAAACGGCTCCACCTGCTACCATCCAGGCCGCCATTTCCCAGCACCCGCCGCTGAAGCCTTTGACCAACACTGACAACCTCCCTGCCGCACATATCCAGCAGGGAGACCGGAATCGCGGCGAGAAGATCGGACCACCACTCCGATGGCTCCGCTGACCTGAAGCGACAAAAAGAATAGCGGGGCCGCTTTTGGTGCCTAAACTCAACTCGCGGGCTGTCTGCCGCGAAGAAAGACGGTCCTGACGTTACCAACCCGCCCACAGAGACGCACCCTTCCCACAACACCGTGAGCCGGATCCAGAGGTGGAACATTAAACTTGCATTAGAGCCAACATAGCTTCATACTCCCAACACCGCGGGACAGGCCGAGCATGCCACCCTATTCGAACACAGGCGCCAGAATAGGATCCCCCCCAGGGACGACCACTGATCGAATCGCGAGATTTGGCCAAAAACTTCCTTCCCTCAGGTGAAGAGCATGCAAGAGCTCGGGCTCGTGCTGGCATCCTCGTCCGACACTCTTGCCAACGACCACCAACACAACAGCCAGCGGCAACACAAGCCACGAGATCCCTCCCCGTAAAGCACCAGCCGATCTCAAGGTCCTGCTAGGAGCCCGCCTAGCCAGGCTCCAGACCTAAACCCAATAGAACAACTGTGGAGGCGAACTCCGTATTGCCCACCGAACAGCCCGAAACTGAAAAGCACTCGGAAAAAAGTTATGTCAGGTGGAGGAGTGGGCCAAAATCCCCTAGCTGCAGTGTGTGCAAACACTGGTCAATAAAACATACAGAAACTATGATTCTTGTCAATTGCAACAAAGTTCTTCACCAAATATTAAGTCTATGCTATTTACTGAACTCGTATCACAATACTTATCAGTCAGCAATCAAAATTGCAAAATTACATTAACTTAGAAACAACCATGAATATTTCTGGATTTTTTTTAGATTCCGTCTCTCCACGCACAGTATAGAAAGATGTGATAACCTACGAAAAAATAAACAGACCAACTTACATGCTTTGTAAAGCTAGAAACTATACCTCAAAATCGGCATGTATTCAAATACTTGTGTTGCTTCTTCCACTTGTATATACACACAATCACTAAGGACGTATAATATACACACTCACGAGAGCTATACATACACCACCACTCACATAGACTATAGACATACAGACATATAGTACGATGGTCGGAACTGATTTAATCGAAGGCCGACTTTCAAGTAGGGCCAGTTCAATTCATTAACAATCGGAAATTCGGCTTTTTGGAGCGCCGATTTGCGGATAAAAAATAAATAAAATACACCTCTATTTAATCCTTTATCGACCACTAGGGCAAGTCAAGTAAAGAATTTGGATTTTAGTTTTCAACGACATGCCTAGGAACGGTTCTGCCTTTTACACACCACTCACTAGACTTAAAACAAGTATTTGATACACTGCGATTTTGCAAGTTTTACAACTTACAAAATGTAGACGTCTTAATCTTTATCATAGGTACACTGTCAACTGTGAGAGGTAGCAGGAATCTATAACAAAAATCCAGAAATCACATTGTGATGATTTTTAGTAATTCCTTGCCATTTTATTGCGAGGAATAAAGTATTTGATACATCCAGGAAGCCGACAACCTTAATATGGGTGGTACAGAACCTTTGTGCAAGTACCGGACTCATACGTACGGTAGTTCTTGCACAGGTTTGCACCCACACTGCAGCAAGGAGATTTTTGGCCCACTCGCCAATACTACCTCTCCAGATCTTCATGTTTCGGGCTGTCGTGGGCAATACGGACTGTTCAGCTCCCATCCAAAGATTTCTATTGGTTCAGGTCTTGGAGACTGCTAGGAACTCCTCACGGACCTTGGAGATGGCTTTCTTACGCGACCATCCGTTGTTGCGCTGGCTGATGGTTGTCGGGTCGTTTGTGCGAAGCGTGGAGAGGATCCAGCCGACCCATCGTCAATGCTCTTCTGAGGGAAGGAGGTTGTTTGGCCAAATCTCGCGATTACATGGCACCATACCCATCCTCCCCTCAATAGGTGCAGTCGTCCTGTCCCCTTTGCAGAAAAGATCCCCAAAGAATATCATGTTTTTACCCCTCCATGCTCAACGGTAATGGAGGGGTTTCTTCGGGTCCTGTACTCACTCCTCTTCTCTCAAACCAGGCGAGTCGGAGTTTAGACGCAAAAAGCTCATATTTCCTTGTCTCATCAGGACACCACATGACCTTCTCCCATCTCTCCTTGGATCAATCCAGATGTCATTTGGCAACTTCAGACGGGCCTGGACATGCGCTGGCTTAGCCAAGCAAGGGGGACCTTGCAGTAGCGACTGCGGATTTAGATCCATGACAGGCGTAGTGGTTACTTAATCGGTTTTCTTTGAGACTGTGGGTCCGCATGGCTCTCTTCCAGGTTTTTCTATTGACCAGGTTCCTGCCGCATCTGTAGCTCTGGGACTGATTTCCCATCACCGTTCCTCTATGAATCATTTGGATGCCCCACAGGTGAATCTTGCATGGAGCCTTTAGACCACGAGGGTGATGACCGTCATCTTGAACTATCTTCCATTTTTAATCTAATTGCACTGCAACAGTTCGTGCTTCTCACCAAGCTGCTTGCCATTGTTTCGCTGTAGCCATTCCAGCCTGTGCAGGTCTACAATTCGATCCCTGATGTCCATTCCACCAGGCTCTCTGTCTTTGGCCCATTGTGGAGAGATTGGAGTCTGTGATTGAGTGTGGTACCACAGGCTGGTCTTCTTTATATACACAGGTACATAAGTTCAAAACAGCTTGCAGTTAATACATGGTAATCGATGGAGAACGGAGGGCTTCTTAAAATTGATAAAACTAACAGGCTGTGAGAGCTTGGAATTCTTACTGGTCGGTAGGTGATCAAATACTTATGTCAAGCAATAAATGCAATTAATTACTTAAAAATCAACCAATGTGATTCGGATTTTTTTTTGTTTTATTCCGTCTCCACAGTGAAGTGTACCTAGATAAAATTACAGACCTCTAATGCTTTGTAAGTAGGAAACTGCATATCGGAAGCTTATTCAAATGCTGGTCTCCCCCTGTATGACACACACACACTGCACTAGAATAACATAAACGCATTCACAAGACTTATATACACACTCACTAACACATACACACTATTAAGTACACACTCCACTAAACTATATACCACACTCACTACTATATACACACACACTCATAGCATCTTATTATATTACCAACTCACTAAACCAAGTATGATATTACCACCACTCACTGAGATCATATATATCCACTCCATATACTAACATACACACATAATATACACCCCACTCACTAGCCCTGTATGCATCACCTACGACCTATCCAACTAATACTCACATACAATATACATACACACTATATTCAGAGGCGACGATTAATCGGAATGGACCGAGATTAGGGCCAGATCAGTTTTTCATAACAATCGAAATTCACAGGTATTTTGGGCGCCGATTTGCTGATAAAAAAAATAAAAAATACACCTCTATTAATCTTCTATTTAAAACTTAGGACAAGTCAAGAAAGAACACATTCTATCTCAACGACGGCCTAGGACGTTCGCACAGATAGTTTTAACCTTGTCAGCTCGGGGATCCAATCTTGCAACCTTACAGTTAACTAGTCCAATGCTCTAACACCTGATTACATTGCACTCCACGAGGACCCTGCCTGTTACGCGAATGCAGTAAGCTAAGGTAAGTTGCTAGATAGCATTAAACTTAGCATTAAACTTATCTTATAAAAAACAATCAATCAATGACTGTCATTGCTCCAATGTGTTCTTAACCATAAACATCAATGCCTTTCTTAATCAATACACAAGTATATATTTTTAAACCTGCATATTTAGCTAAAAGAAATCCAGGTTAGCAGGCAATATTAACCAGGTGAAATTGTGTAATTTCTCTTGCGTTCATTGCACGCAGAGCCAGGGTATATGCAACAGTTTGGGCCGCCTGGCTCTTTGCGAACTAATTTGCCAGAATTTTACGTAATTATGACATAACATTGAAGGTTGTGCAATGTAACAGGAATATTTAGACTCATGGATGCCACCCGTTAGATAAAATACGGAACGGAATAAACATTTTGTTTTCAAGGTGATAGTTTCCGGATTAGTCAAAGGTATATGGTTTAGAGAGAAATAGTCGACGCGTTATAATTCCTGTAATAACTTGAAAGGGGTTCCTTCGTTATTTTACCGTTCATGTCTTCCATAGAGAATGTCTTGATCTACTTCAAATAAGGTCTGTGTTTCGCGGAGGAGCAGACTGACAGGGGACCATGCAGTCAAGCTCTGCTTTCTGCACTACAACCTAAAACTTCTTAACTGAGAATATTGAAGACCCATGAAAGCTGGTGGTTCGTTTTAACATATGTTCTCATGTTATTTGAGACTAAATTGATTTTATTTATGTATTATATTAAAATAAAAGTGTTCATTTAGTATTGTTGCAATTGTCATTATTACAAAAATGTGTGTGTGTGTATGATATATATATATATATACAATTTTTTTATTTTTTATTGGCCAATTAATCGGTATCGGCTTTTTTTGTCCTCCAAATCGGTATCGGCGTTGAAAAATCATAATCGGTCGACCTCTACACTATATATACACACTCACTAGACTATATATACACATACTCACTAGACAATATATACACACTCACTAGACTATATATGCACACTATATATACACTCACTAGACTATATATACACACACTCACTAGACTATATATACACACTCACTAGACTATAAATACACACTCACAAGACTATACATACACACACTCACTAGACTATATATACACACTCACTAGACTATACATACACACTATATATACACTCACTAGACTATATATACACACGATATATACACACTCACTAGACTATACATACACACTATATATACACACTCACTAGACTATATATACAAACTATATATACACACACTCACTGGGACTATATATACACACCATATACACACTCACTAGACTATATATGCACACTATATATATACACACACTCACTAAACTATATATACACACTCACTAGACTATATATACACACTATATACACACACACACACTCACTA
>NC_036842.1:60333303-60333641 GCF_002910315.2 Salvelinus sp. IW2-2015
ATATATACACACTATATATACACACACTCACTAGACTATATATACACACTCACTAGACTATATATACACACTCACTAGACTATATATACACACTCACTAGACTATATATACACACTCACTAGACTATACATACACACTATATACACACTCACTAGACTATATATACAAACTATATATACACACACTCACTGGGACTATATATACACACTATATACACACTCACTAGACTATATATGCACACTATATATATACACACTCACTAGACTATATATACACACTCACTAGACTATACATACACACTATATACACACTCACTAGACTTTATATACACACTATAT
>NC_036842.1:60334626-60382126 GCF_002910315.2 Salvelinus sp. IW2-2015
TATATACACACTCACTAGACTATATATACACACTATATATACACACTCACTAGACTATACATACACACTATATACACACTCATTAGACTTTATATACACACTATATATACACACACTCACTAGACTATATATACACTCACTAGACTATATATACACAAACACTCACTAGACTATATATACACACTATATATACACTCACTAGACTATATATACACTCACTAGACTATATATACACACGATATATACACACTCACTAGACTATATATACACACTACATATACACTCACTAGACTATATATACACACTAACTAGACTATATATACACACTATATATACACACACTCACTAGACTATATATACACACTCACTAGACTATATATACACACTATATACATACTCACTAGACTATACATACACACTATTTACACACACACCATGAACACACTCACTAGACTATATATACACACACACACCATGAACACACTCACTCACACACTACATTGACATAACACAAACGCATACCGATAACACACACATTACACACACTACACTCATAATTTGCTGCTGCTCTGCTGTTCTATATTTTACTCTCATCTATCCTGATGCCTAGTCACTTTACCCTGCCTTTATGTACATATCTACCTCAAATACCTTGTACCTCAGCTTATTAATATGGTACTGGTACTTCCTGTATATAGCTCCATTCTTGTGTTTTTATTTGACTCTTCTTGTGTTAATTTTTTTCCCCTCTGAATCGTTGGGAAGGACTCGTAAGCAAGCCTTTCACAGTAAAGTCTAAACCAGTTGTATTCGGCATGTGACAAATAACCTTTGATTTGGTTACTAATCAACAGTCCCCTTATATAGGATATAGAATAACTAATTCAATAAATTGCAGACAGTGTATTTCCAGATAGAGGAAACAGTGTAAAGCACTACCATTATACAGGTGGGACAGGCCACCCTGCCTAGCTCTGTTATCCCCTGCCTAGCTCTGTTATCCCCTGCCTAGCTCTGTTATCCCCTGCCTAGCTCTGTTATCCCCTGCCTAGCTCTGTTATCCCCTGCCTAGCTCTGTTATCCCCTGCCTAGCTCTGTTATCCCCTGCCTAGCTCTGTTATCCCCTGCATAGCTCTGTTATCCCCTGCCGAAAATAATTTGGTTGCAAATTACCACTAGAGATCCTTAATTAGGTGTACCTGGGAGGGGTCAGTGACTCGCAGGGTGACCACATCCTCGCTGGTGTATTTAATGAAGAGGTGGTGCTCATCCAGCAGCTGCATCTTCCACATCCTCAGCTGTCTCAGCTGGTCAAAGAACTGGAAGAAGCGTCGCTTGGCAGTGGCGCTGCCGTCCTTCTCAGCCCGTCTCCACAGGTAGACTAGTAGTCTGTGCTTCAGGGAGTTGATGGTCTTCTCCTTGTAGAGGCGGGAGAAGCCTGGCTGGCCCTCGGCCTGGGCCTCAGTGTACACCGCAGACAGAGTCAGGAGGTCGTCCTCGTAGCAGAACCGACCGATGGTCCGCACGTCCAGAAACAACCCCTCTGATGTCACCTACAGGATGACATTAGAACTATAAAAACATTCATTTAATTTCATAAAAACATTCAATCAAGATGGTTTAATGTTATAATCTCACTACCAGGTAAGCATAGGGTACAGAAGATGAGGCAGGCTGATATATACACCTGAAAGACATGGATTGTCTGCTGCTGAACAGAAAGAACAGCCAGTATGTTACGGTAGAGGTAGAGTCCCTGGTTGTGCGAGAGGATGATCTTGTCACACTTGAAGGACCTGGTGTCACAAAGCCGGCCAGTGTGCAGGTCAATGACGTGCAGTGAGTAGTCCTCCAGAGGAGAGCGGGGGTTGGGAGTCACAGACTCGTTGTTGCGGTACACCTCAAAGAAGTGTGGAGAGGGCTCCTCGGGCACGTAGACCGCTGAGCCCACGATCACATATCGACAGTCATCAGTGAACAGGCTGCACTCTCGGTTCAGGTGCTCTCCATTGGAAGCCACGTTAGTGACGTGCAGGAGGGAAAAGAAGCGCTCAAAGAGGCGACCACGGATGTTGAGGGAGCGCTGGTCATTGCCGTTGGCCAGGGTCTCCCCATCCTGCCCCAGCAGCAGATCCTCGGCTGCATGGCAGCCCTGGTACTCATAGATCTCCAGGGAGGTCTGGTCAGAGGAGAAGGCTATGAAGCAGCGTCCATCTGGGGAGAACTTGCGTAGGAAGCAAGGAGGCTTCTCTACATTTACCACAGTGAAGTTTGGGAAAAGGTTCTGGTGGAAGCAGCGCCCGCGGTACCAGTGGGCTGCAGCCCGGCCAGAGAAGATCCGCCGCCGCTCCAGTCGATGGACCACATTCTGGTTCTGGATGCGCCTGGGTTTCAGAGTCGGGGAATCATCTTCCATTGTTTGATTGTTGTCAACTTCCACCAACTGGTAGCTACATCACAAATCTCTCTATATGGCAACTAGTTAAAAAGGTAATACAAAACAATTAAATCAATACACAATTAATTTGAAAGTGCAACAGCTTGTGAGCATTGTCATATCACACAGGTCATGTCTAACTCAAATTAGTTACATCAGGGGTGTATTCACTAGGATCCAATCGGAACCATCGGAAGCAAACAGAAGCAAAGGAAAACGAAAAATGGAGGAACCTACCCCAATCAGTCCAATAGAATAGGTTTCCATTGCAAATCATCATGTTTTGGTGCAAAATGTTTTGCAATAGTGTCCGACTAATGAATACACCCCTGGGCTGCCCTTAGTTCGATTTAACACTACATTTCGTGACAGTTTGTAGTACTGAATGACACATTTCCCCCAAACGGCGTGCACCGTTTTTCAACAGTCTTTGAAGTACATTTGCTCCCATTTGGTGGATGTGGCAAGGTGTGATCATTTGAAATTTCTAAACTCCTGGTCATTCTGTATAGTACTGTTTCTGTTTAATTAAACTTTGAATATCGTTCTGTCGTACTGAACGCACCCCAGGTGTAATGTTGTTCACTAGCTACAGATTGTATGCCTGATAATGTGATTTAACCAAAGATTTGTGGTGTCCTTTATTGGCTGTTACAGGAAAGCCCCATACAAACCACCACCATAGATTTTTTTAACTAACCTGTTCTTGGCGATACTTTTTTCAACGAATCGAGAATGAAGTATCTTAGAAATGTCAGTTTCCAATTGCAGGTGGTTCTACAAAAACCATAGAAAACTCAGAAAGATATTAAATCCATATTTTTTATTGTGTGAGATATGTCTCTTGTATGTGTGTAGATATTTGTTTTGGTCGCATTGTGACTCGCACACATTTACTACACATGGCTGTGACGCATAGAAACGACTACACCCTAGTTCCTGCAAAGATGCTGGGAAATGCTAGATGTGCAGCAGCTAAGATGGCGAGGAACCTCCTTGCACGGTACAAAACATGGATTTAATATCTGAGTTATCGCTGTTTTTTTTTTTAAAGCTATAGCGGCTGTTTATAATAATATTTTGGTGGGTGCTTATATTTATCCAACTACACATGTACAAGTGTGTATTATACACGTGTGAATTGGAAATGTGTTTTTGCATATCCCAACTGTCCTTGAGACACCCTAGGAGTGGGGTCACAGCCAGGGTCTGCCATTATGAATGGCGACTTTGGAGGGCGACTTGAATGAATGGCGACTTTAGGGCCTTGCTCAAGGACACATCGACAAATGTATCACATTGTCAGTGAGGAGATTCGAACTAGGAACCTTTCGGTTACTGGCCCAACGTTCTAACGCGATAGGCTACCTGCCACCCAGTAATGGTCACCAAAAATATTTGGTTATATCACATTATCTAGCGTACAATCTGTAGCTAGTCATTCACTAGCCCATTCATAGACGCTAACTATACTAAACAAATTTATAAACGCAACATGTAAAGTGTTGGTCCCATGTTTCATGAGCTGGAATAAAAGATCCCAGAAATTTTCCATACGCACAAAAAGCTTATTTCTCTCAAATGTTGTGCCCAAATTTGTTTACATCCCTGTTAGTGAGCATTTCTGCTTTGCCAAGATAATCCATCCACCTGACAGGTGTGGCAAATCAAGAAGCTGATTAAACGGCATGATCATTACACAGGTGCACCTTGTGCTGGGGACAATAAAAGGCCACTCTAAAATGTGCAGTTTTGTCACACAACACAATGCCTCGGGTTGAGGGAGTGCAAATTGCATGCTGACTGTATGAATGTCCACCAGAGCAGTTGCTAGAGAATTGAATGTTAATTTCTCTACCATAAGCCAGCAACATCTTTTTAGAGAATTTGTCAGTACCTCCTACTGGACTAAAAACCACAGACCACATGTAACCATGCCTGCCCAAGACCTCCACATCCAGCTTCTTTACCTGCAGGATTGTCTGATACCAGCCACCCAGACAGCTGATGAAACTGAGGAGTATTTCTGTCTGTAATAAAGCCCTTTTGTGGCCTGGCTCCAATGTGGGTGGGCCTATGTCAAATCAGGCGCGTCGTTGCCTGATTTTATAGTATGCCTTGAGCACATGTATGCCGCGTTCAAAACAACTGAGAATAAGGAAAAATACGAGGTCAAAATCATGAAGACAGTGATCTTCAGGTTGGAAAGTCGAGTTGGATGACCGTTCAAAACGATTATCCCAGCCGGAGTTCGTTTTTTTCCGAGTTCCCAGTTGTGTTGAACGCGTCAGTAGAAGGTGTGTATTTCATGCCGAACCCTACCTTGAGATGACGTAGGCACATTTTCGTGACTCTACATCACGATTTCAATGGTAGAGTTGAACCACTAGGGGTAAAAAGAACTAGATTTACTCCTAAAATACCAAAATATATAACTTTTCCAAAACGAACTGTCAAAATAATGACCAGAATTTACGTGTTTCACTATAACCAAACTTGAAACATCTCGTGTTCGATTAAAAACGTTTTGAAATGCATAGTTATAAATATAATGAATAGAACGGACGAATCATTTATTTGAATGGGTAAACCCGTTCAATTAATTCTATTTCTATGCATTTAATCCTACCCGTTAGGCGAAATCGAGATAGATACAGTAACTGTTTTAAACTGGGCCCTTTTCTCCTTACATACAAACTAACGTCAACTAAACAGTCAGAACTAGCTCGCTTGTGTTCCATATTTTATGCCACGGCACAAGCTTCCCGAATCGCTACCTAAACATTATTTCATTTGGAGCAAGTCATAGGCGGTTACAGAGCCAGCAGAATTAATTTTCGAACAACAATAACGTTACTCACCTGTTGCTTGCTGTGCATTTGTCAAGCCAGTAACGTTATGCTATCTAGCTACAAAATCGATCAGATTATCAAATGCGGGAATAACGTTTGTTAGTTACAGTCTTGGGGCAGGCAATAAAATGCGATTATGTGGCAAGCTTGGAACATTTGTTCTGAACATGAATCGTGTTTTCTCAACACTGTTTCACGTTGTTAGCATTAGATAGATAGCTAGATAACAAGCTAAGAGAGAGCCATAAGCAGCAAGAGATGCATCCTCTACGGTGGAACTGTTCCTTAATCCTCACAGCGCCACGGCAAACTCAGGTTGAAAATAGTATCGCATCACGTAGACGCCACACTTGACCAAAGGGGAGACTCAAAGGAAACTGACCTACACAACGACTAATCAAAATCCAAAACGTACTTTAACCTTAATCAAACCCTTAACCCTGATCCTAACCTAATTTTTACCAATTCTGAAATTAAATATTGGTTTGCAGGTCAGGAGTGTCTGTATTAAAAATACGAACTGGTAGTAAGCCTGTAGCTATTTAATGAAACAACCTCACTCACAGATTCCTGATTAATTTTGTTTAGGACTTTTCCTTGCCATGTGACCTGATCAATGACCTGATCAAAGTTTTTCTTGGTCTTGGTGCACTCCTGTCCATACTAGTAGATCAAATCATCTGAACCCATTATAAAGTAGTGTATAGAGAGAAATTGAGCTTAATTGTTAAATTGTCTACGAAGCCCAAAAATGCATCTTGTTCTTAAGACTCCAATATTGGACAGAAAAAGCAGAAGGAAGGACAACAAAAGAAAGCTCTCATGCTTGGCCTTGAGAGCATGATAATGGACCTATGTGCAATTATCCCTAACCCACGTGTCTCGTAGATTTACACGTCGTTAATTTCCAGTAAGAGTGTGCGGTGAACACAGAAAGATATTGCTAAAAACAGTGTCAAGAAAAATGAAATAGTCCACTTTTCAAAGTACTGCAGTTTTTACCATGTAATGCAATGTAGGCCTTCTGTGGTATTTTTTTTGAATAGCCAATAATAATAGCTGGTGCTCTACTACTCAGAGGGGATGTGTGTAGCCCATCAATAACTTCTTCAGGGAGAGTATCCTCTCCCACACTTTTCTTTTGACTTTTTGTTTATCAACTCATTCATTTCTAATATCCCACACCCCTTTCACCTCAGCTTTTAGCAGCTGTTTGCAAAGTATAATTTGGGTTGAGAAAAGGACATGGCAGAAGGAGTATTCAAACACTCTTGGGCTACTCTGAAGGAATACAGGGATAGAGCATACATATGTAGGATCTTAATTTGAGCCAGTTTGCTACAGCAGGAAAATTATCCTGCAACAAAAGGAAATGTGAATTATTATGAGGATTATAATTGATGGCCATTTTTGTAGGGGTTGATGCGTTTGTCGTTAGAGCAAATCAAGGCTGAAATTGGAAATTACAAACTTTATAAGCCTTTTTAAAACTCAAATACACTACGAGTTTGCATTTCCTGCTGGGCAGAAAAATTCCTATCAACAAAAGACTGATCAAATTAAGATCCTACATCTGTAGATCCATTTGCTTCCTTCATACACTTCACAGACACATGGAGGCTGTAATTCTGTGAGCAGACTGGGATAAGGACGAGAGACCTCAAGGGACCATTTCAGAGACTTATGTTTACCAGCTAATGGAAAATAATCACATATAAAATAAATGTAGACCTGTAGAAGCATATAGGAGTCTAGTACTTTTGAAGGAAAATTACATGTGTTGATAGTTAATAATTGTAAATTTCTTGTGTCAATTATTCCATCTAAATAACATATTTGCAAAATTCCTCTTGAAGCTGAAATAGCAGTTTGAAAAGGTTGCTCTTCGTACAAAGAACAGGCAGACATGCATTGTTTTACCATTTTTGTATGCCTATGTCACTAAAAGGTTGTGTTTGACATTTTGGAAAAGCTTTTAACTTTACAAGGCACAGTAAATTCACCGGCATTATAGAATGCTTTCTGCGTAACTCTACCCACCTGAACTTTTCAAGTCTTTGTGAATTTCTGCTTTTCAGAGAAGTTACAGCGTCCTCATATGTTAATTTCAATGCATCAACTTTCAGTAGTTTAACATGCAAAGAAATTAAGTAAAAGAGAATGTTACAAACTACATCAGTTACTTGGCATGCACACAGACAATCAGTTCCAATAGTGCAACTCTCTATTAATTTCATATAGGAGAGCATTACGTGGTTCTCAAAGGAAACACATTTTGTTGGATGGCTGTCATTATTGGATGATCATTAATCATTTGGAATGGAATGGAAAGCCTGCAGAATTTTCTTATGGAACAATTTGGTGTCAGGATAGTTGATAGTATTAATTGTTACATACTATTATCTATTTACAGTAGTTACAGTATTTGATTATTTGGAATACAGTTATAAAATATTTATAATGAAATGGAATTCCAAATGTAATTTGTATGTGGTCACGTGTCCATGACATTTTAATATTCCTGAATTTCATTTCACCTACTTACAAAAGTACTTTCAGAACCTGCAGCTTCAATTTAACATTTTGTGTTTGATTGATTCTTGAATAAAACTGCATCACAGGACATATTTATATTTCTGAATGTTTTTCAGAACCCCATTTCCCGGCTGAACATAGTGTTTAGCCCCCCAAGCTCCATCCCTGTTCTCGTATAATGGGGAACCCTACCGCTCAACATTCCACATTTTCAATTTTCTTCAAGTATGGCATGATTTTAAAGGCTGGTTTACCACAGAAATCTCTCAATGATGAATTAATAATGTATTCAAAGTAAAGAGGAAGAGAAGGAGCACAGCCATATAGGATGTAGTCATGCCTTACTTGTTGGCACATTTATATGTGTGTTTGTGATTAGTATCATGTGTGTGCTCGTATGATTCATGCTATAATTAAGCAATTTGGCCCGATGTGGTGTGGTATATGGCCAATATACCACGGCTAAGGGCTGTTTTTAAGCATGACGCAACGCAGAGTGCCTGGATACAGCCCTTAGCTGTGGTATATTGGCCATATACCACAAACCCGGAGGTGCCATATTGCTATTATAAACTGTTTACCAATGTAATTAGAACAGTAAAAATAAATGTTTTGTCATACCCGTGGTATATGATCTGATATACTCCGACTTTCAGCCAATCAGCATTCAGGGCTCGAACCAACCCGTTTATAATCTCAAACATGAAACTCTTTAGAGTGCTATTATATCCAGTTAGAAGACTTTCCTGTTTTTCTTTATAGTTATATTTCTATCATTGATTTTCACTTTTACATCTTCCTATTATTAAGCTTTTAAGAAGCACATAAGGACTGTTTGCAGTGAAGAACACAACAGGCGAATGCCAATACTTTTCTAGCAAGCCTTGGAGTTCAGGTCAGCTGGGGATGGATGAGAAGTTGGGGAAAGAAATTAGCCCTAAAAGGAGGCAGTGAGAGGTCAAGCAATAGTGCCTGGCTCTGGCTGAGCTACCCTCTTACCTCTCCTGGAAAGCTAAGCGGGCCTCAGTGAGGGACGTAACCGTTGCGCATGTCCGTGCCGCAACTTCCCCGTCGATGTAGAGAGTGAGAGTGGCAATTTTTGCCCTTTCTGAATACGGCTGAGAGAAGAGTGATGGGCACTTTTCTGTTACTACTTCTCTGCTGAGTGTAGGCTTGAAGACGCATTAGTGCAACTGGAACTTGTCCGTCTATTGCACACTTCCACTCTGACCCCAGCAAGAGTTTGATGTGACTATCCTGATTGTTTGCACTCTTTCCCTTTTTCTTTAAAAGTCCTCCTGTCTAAAAGTCTAGCAGTAGGCCCTGCTTTGCCAGAAAAATGATCCCTTGTTTGTAAGTATTAACCTGAGTCGAGGTCATTATCTGATGAGCGCAGTTACCTGGAAAAGAGACACCTTGTGTCAGGTGTTCAGGGCTTCTTGGTGGGTCAGGGGTATGGTTGAACAGATGCTCCGTCTCACTGAACACAATGAATTACTTATAGGCCGCTTAGGCAAACAAGGAATTATTCTGCGCAGCTTTGCATAACACTGATATGGACATCTGCTAGTGCAACTTTTGAACTTGGCTGCTCTTTAGCGATAGGTAACCAAACTCTTATCAGTTGTGCTGTAGTGCTGTACAGCTGATTAAAACCATTAGATGAAGACTAACCCCCTTTGAATAAAAACAACATCCCAACAACCCCAAATTGACCCCCATGGCTTACTAAACCTTGTTAAATGGATATTATCCCTGGCGTGAAGACATTTCTATATTAAAAGCATATTGTTGTTGTCAAACATGTTGTATCCTCATAACAGGAGCCCTGAAACCACACAGCACTCTGTTCCTGAAGTATTGGTTGTTATATTTCATTATGTAAGAGGCATACACATTCCACTCAGAATGATATGACCTTGTATCTGTAAGGGAAAACCACAAACACTAGTGTCTAATGGTCTATTGACTAGATAGAAAACACTACACTCAGGAGAAAAACATGTGCTATCTAGAACATTAAAGAGTTCTTTGGCTGTCCCCATAGGAGAACCCTTTGAAGAACCATTTTTTGTTCCAGGTAGAATTTTTTTTGATTCCGTGTAGAACCCTTTCCACAGAGGGTTCTACATGGAACCCAAAAGCGATCTACCTGAAACCAAAAAGGGTTCTACCTGGAACCAATGGGGACAGGCGAAAAAAAAACATTTAAAACTTTTTTGTTAGAGTGTACAGACACTTACAGACAGAGGTATTTTCCCAGTATCCCTATATACAGCTAACTGCCCTGACACTTAAAGATGTAATTGTTCGGTAGCTCTGTAAAATGGCCCAGCCTTGTGAATCACACACAATAGAGCCATTGTGAAGTTTCAGTGGGGCCTCAAATACATGTCAGAATAAAAAACGGTCTTTACTTGCATTTCAAAGGAAGCATTTGTCAAGATACAGTATGCACACACACCTCCATGAATAAACACCATCACATGCACGCACACGTGCACGCGCGCACACACACACACACACATGGAGACACACACAGAGACACAAATAGAATGAATCAAGCATTTCAATCATTTTTGAGTCTGGGAAAAGAGCACAATAGTTCTCAGCACAATGGGGTAGCACATTTGTGTCTGAAAATACACCTGTTGTACAATTTTTTTCTTCAAAATCATGGACAGGTACAATGGCAGATTCTGCTTTTGCAGCTGTCATCTGCTAAGTTGGTCAAATCCACATAAAGTCAAATCTAACAACATTTTTCAATTTCTTTGTTGAGCATAGACAGCAATTTAGTCCCACTTATTATTGCAGTGAAGGAGATGGTGCTGACTGGGAGAGGCTCTTTTTACGAAGGATTCTGACTAAAAAAGACACATATAAAATGTATTGGGGGGGATGGGAGGGTTGTTGTTGGTGATCAAAATACAAGGCATTCAAATAGCAAATGACATGCTAGGTTATAGCATTGTTAAAAGTGCTTAGTTGTTTCTGCTTCTCTCGGGTAGCATTTGTATTGAATGTATAGACAATGGCTATGTTGTATTTTCTGCTAATTGAATCTCTGAGTAGAACAGCATCTGGTGTCATGGACATCAGAATAGTCATGAGTATTGAGATTCATGGTAGAAACCTCAAATACAACAGATAATACATACAAATCCGTGTATATCCTATTTCCCTCTGTTGCTATAATAGGGGCTAGATTTTCTCTGTCTGTTCTTTAGATCTGTTTATAGTACACGTAGAAACCATTCCCGAACAGAATGTGGCCGCATATGCTTATTTGGTTTCTGTAGTTGACTTTTTTCACCTGTAGGTTATTTTTTGCACGATATTATCGTCAAATGTATTTGAAGCCTGTCATCTCATTCTGAAATACATCCTCTATAGGACTTTTGTTATGAAAGGGGGATTTTTATGTCTTTCCTCCATTCGTTGACGTCACGCTCGTGAAATTGACAGGCCACCTGGGGAAGAGTCGGGATTTAAAGAGATACGTCCGTCGCATAAACTGGAGGTTGTGTTACTGCACATGGCACAAAGATGCACTGTCAATACATTCGGTTCCAGTTCCAGTTCCATCGGCGGCGCGGACAACATCTGCCAGGTATACCTTAGGTCTTTCTCTGATCGACTCTTGTTATTTTATGTTGGTTGAATAATAAAATAATGAATGAGGTATGGATGTGAAGAAACAAAAGTATGTAAGGAGGGTAGTGTCTTCTATTGTCTATATATCATGTTTAGCAAACAACAAGCGTGCGCCGATTTTGATTGACAAAGAAAAAAAGAAGCATTGCCACTATTATAAGCTTGGCATCGAGAAGGCTTTCCTTCTATCTAATGAAGTTGAGACTTGAGAGGGTGAGCTGAAATACATAGAAGGGAGATTAAGTATATGCCTATATGTTACTCACTGTAGGCTATCATGGGCTAATGTGCCTCTGTTGAGTTGATCATTTGACTATTTCAGAAATGTGACTTTCATATTGATTCCTTTTTTCATACTCTACCACACTTTCAGATATTACGGGGGACGAGGGGTGAGACCACAAGAGATCAAGCCCGATGGGATGGTGATCACATCAACAGGTAGAACTCAGCGAGCACAACTTGTTTTCATTATTTCTAAAGGTGGCTATAGCATAAACTGTAGCTTTATATTGTCGCATGAGAAATGGGCAATGTGAATAATAACCTATTGTAAGATTATTAGTAGCCTAGCCTACGATATCCGTTAAACTCTTAATAAAAAAATGTGATCAATATGATCATTTTGTTTCTGTTTCATAATGTGAGATTGTTCTGGTTTCTCCCTGACAGTTAGAATGAGAATACGAAAGGCTTGGGAATAGGTTCTATTGATTATAGGAAAGCCCCCCGCAAAGAAATATAATTTCCCTGTCGTGTTTACATAATGGCTATAATTAGTTTTGAAGAGCTCTTTATTACAGTTGTTCCTGACAAATCCAATATCAGCCAGTTGGCTACATCTTCATATTTTTTTGTGATGGACAATCTTGTCACAGGTTGCCTTTTATTCAGGGAAGCCTACAATACTTTTGTTTTAGGGTGACTAATGTATCTTTCTATTTTATATCTTATCGGCCTACTATAGACGAATATACTGTATGAACACATGCTCCCGTGCAGCCTCGACCATCAAGCTATAGCCATTTCAGTTTGATGGTTTAAATAATGATTCATTGTCATTTTTTTGCATTTGATAAGTAATTGAGTATAATGTCATGTCACAGGGAAGTTGTGAACTCGTTTTGCCATGACCATAGCCAAGTAAGCTACGCGTTGATGATCTCTGGAAGCTTACATAGATCGATAAGTTGTTTTTGAAAGACCATAACAAGTAAATTACTTTATAATAGTCCGCCTTGGAAATCAAGAAAATATAATGAACATTTACTCACATTTCCAGAAAATATAGGCCTATTACACAAAAAAGCACGTGCTTGTCTATTTAGCTTGAAGCAACTTGTTAAAAACATGTTCGCTAATTTCAGCACCACGGGGTGGACAGCTCCAATGTGGTGTAGGCTGTAGAGCAGGAAACGTTCCTGCTAGTCGTGGCTAGTCATTTCAGCACTACGGTTTAGTCCTAATACTCAGGGCCATTTTATACGAATGGAATATATATTTTGAACAATATTTTTTTCAGCCTAAGCGCAATAAAATGTTTCCATTCACTTGTTAGGCATACATGTTTTAGACTACCAATTAGGTTACAGTGTAGGTCGTCCTAATTGTAACTTCCTGCATGTATTAGATGAGGAGGTTGTTTAAAATGACTTCATATTTAGAGATGATCCTTATATCTTACTGCTCTATACAATTTGAGCATCGAATAGCCGTATTTCAGCGCTCATAGACTTCTGCACGGTGTCTATGTTGAACACACTGGCTGGCAGGTTGTCTGTAAAGCGTCATGATTACACATTTACGTGGCGAAACACTCCCCATAACGGTGCCACAAAGGGTGTGCTACATATGCAGTCTGTACACAGGAAATACAGTAATTTACAGCAGGTGTTAAAACAAGACAGTTTGTGCATTGATCCAATTAATACAATTAGATGCAGCTTGGTTACGACTTAATAATGTCCAACGAGTGCATGCAGGGATAAAGGAGAAGTATGCAGTTGCTATCTCTAGGGGAAAACACCTGTCTGAATTCACTGATGTGTGAACCCCACACATGCCTTAAATAAAACCAAACCTCCACACCTACAAACACATCCAGTCATTATCTGTTTCAACAGATTGTTTGAGACTGTAGGCTTATGTCTTTACAGCAAACAAATGCATTTAATATCAAATAAACCCAATTGTATTGTACAATAGCAACCATCTTCTGTTTGCTAAAGATACCCAGGGGGTAAGTATTTACCCATTCCCCTTCCTCTTAGCACACATAGATAGCTCACTGCCTTCTTTGTAGCACATTTGACTTATAATGGCTTCCCTTTGTGGAATGATTGGCCATCATGTCCATTGTTTTGGATCATAAATACTTTAAAGGAATACGAGGTAATGTTCTAAATGAATATGTGTGGAACCAGTAGTATTGAGACCTTCAGACAGGAGCTCACCATGCTGTGGTGTTTTATCCCAAAGAGGGCAATCTGCTGTTTTTAAGGTGTACCTTCACACGAAACCTCCCCTCCACCTTCCATTTTTGCAGCTTTTAAGGGAAAATAAACAATGAATAGCGCCATAGGGACATTTTAGAGTGACATCAAAACACGGCAGAATCTGTGTAAAGCGGGAGCCATTTGTCGCTGTGTTTGAAGTGCAATCACAATCAGCACGCATGGCAGTGACAGTGCTGTTCTCCCCTCAGCATCGATGCCCCATGGAGCAGCAAGGAAGGCTGAGACCACTGTTTGATCTGGCCTTTTCACTGGGGTCTGAAGAATTCACTTTTTTCTCCGCACAACACAGAATGAACTGGGGTGACCAGGTGCCCCCAAGCAGCATAGAGAGAACAGAGAGAGAGAGCAGCATAGATAGAACAGGGAGAGAGCAGCATAGAGAGAACAGAGAGAGAGCAGCATAGAGAGAACAGAGAGAGCAGCATAGAGAGAACAGAGAGAGAGCAGCATAGAGAGAAGAGAGAGAGAGCAGCATAGAGAGAACAGAGAGAGAGCAGCATAGAGAGAACAAAGAGAGAGCAGCATAGAGAGAACAGAGAGAGAGAGCAGCATAGAGAGAACAGAGAGAGAGCAGCATAGAGAAAACAGAGAGAGAGCAGCATAGAGAGAACAGAGAGAGAGCAGCATAGAGAGAACAGAGAGAGAACAGAGAGAGAGCAGCAGAGAGAGAACAGAGAGAGAGAGCAGCATAGAGAGAGCAGTAGAGAGAGAGAGCGAGAATAACCAGGCTGTACATGAACATAGGGGCTTCTCCAGAGTTCTTACAAACAGATGGCATTGAGACTGATCAGTTTTGTGTCTGAGGTAGGTTAACGTGATAATAAGATATGAAGTACTGTCATCAGTTAGGCTGAGCTACTCTGTCGATAAAGACATTACATGAGTCATTGCATGCTCAAAAGCAAGCATGTTTGTCTAACACGTTTTGCATGTAAATTATTTATCCTGACACAAAGTGACATCTAAAGTGCCATGCTTACGCCCTGTGTAAATGTGTGAAATGGGTTAACATTGCCTTTGTTTCTTTCTGAAGACAATTCTTAAAGACAGATCTCAAGGGTTCTGGCTGACAGGGTCTGTTTTTCTCCAACAGAGTGAGTGTTCATGGAAATGTAAAATTTAATTATGGATCTGGAAGTGAGTCAGAGGAACATTTTCTTTGCAGAAAGACACAGATTGTAATATTTGCATGTTGCATATGTGTGGATTCAGCTTGGTCTCGGCAATAAATTACCGTTGAGGCTCCAAGATGTTCATGTGATATATTGTTAGAATTGCAACAGATTTGCAAACCAGAATTTCAGTTCTGGATCTGTCACTTAGTTGTATTCCGTTACAAAAATGGTGAATCGATTGAACAATTAAATTCCCGCTTATTTTTCAAGGTCTCGGTTGTGTGAAGTGACATGCCGAGCATTGCCTTCTTCTCCACTGGTGTATTGTAAGTACATTCATCTATATATCTGTATGTGGCAATGTCATTTTTCTATCACCTCTATTTGTGTCAGAGAGTTTCTGTGGATGATTAGCGTGTCTCTGTGTGAAGCTTGTAAACCCAGCCCATTCACTGGAACTCTATTCAAACTCAATTTAGATTTGATTGCTTTGGTTACCGCTACTTTCAATGAGTGTTCCTAAAGATATGACAGGTGCTATCCTACAGATGCGTTCTCCTTCTCTGGTTGCTATGAATCTTTGTTCTGAGTGGCACACAGGTGCTCAACCCGGTTGGAGAAGCCGGCTGGAATACAAAAAGCCTTACAATGTCCTGGTGTACGAGCTACACATCAAACCAAAAGGCAGTCAGTGGGAGGTAGGGGGATGGGGGGGGGGGCGAGGTAGGGGATGATGAAGGATGGGCAATCTCAGACAAGGGCAGAAACTCAACATCAGAGATGGACCCAGCGAGTGGCCTTAAGTCACAAAGCCCGTCAGGCACATACCTCTCCCCCACAGCTAGACCACCTCTCCCCCACTACTCCCACAGCCAGAGCTCCCCCACCACTAGACCACCTTTCCCCCACCACTGCCACAGCCAGAGCTCCCCCACTGCTAGCCTCGTCTCCAGCATGCATCCACAGGAAAGCGCCATAGCATGGGGTCACTGAACTCTCCCTATGCAATCCTTTTACCCATGAGTGGTGATCACAGCCATGATCACATGCTGCTGACCCGTTGGCTCTGACAGAACACAATAGTGTTCAGTGTTCTATCAGTCTATCCATTCTAGCTCTCTGCTTCCTTTGTCATTTTTAGAGTAGCAATCATTTTGTGAAACTTCCACGAAAATAGGCTACAACTGCGTTGATGACAGCAGTGCGTCTAGGGGGGAGAAGCACTGAGCTGTTGTAACCTGCTCGTCCAGGTTGACTAAATGTGCTTGATGTCATTTTAAAGCCATGATTGACGTGTCCAGTTTATATGTACTGTTTTTCTATTGTATTGAATTGTACGCATGGTGGGAATGCTGATTCGATTTCAGAGTAGTTGGCATGAGGACTTGTACATGGCATCTTACAGTGTAGAGAAAATTGGATGAATTGATTTGGCACCAGCCAGAGTAGGCTATATGCTTCTGAGGTTTTGCCTGGATGCTTGTGTTTTTCTCCTTCAGCCACTTCTTTGTTGCTGCCTTGGTTAGAAAGCAATATTGTCATTTGATATTGACTTGAAACCACCTCTGACATGAAAATACAGAGTAAATGTTGTGAGTAAACCCAAAATGCAGTTGTCCTTTATCTCTGATTGATTGAATTTGGTCCTTAGCTTTCTGCGTTGCTGATGAGGATGCCATACTCAAAGCAGGCAGAGTGCACCTGTACAGCATCTAAAAGGCAAATGGCCTGTCATCATATGAAATATGGTGCACTAGGCTTCGGTAAAGACACATGCTTACTGTACTTGAGAATTTTTTTTGTCACTTTGACAGATGCAGAGGGGAGCAGAACACATTTCCCACCCCCACATCCTTCCAATTTCAGCAATGAAAAATGAAAGCCCATTTCCCACAGGGCTCCTAGGAAAGAGCAAGCACAGGTAATTAAGTGGAGCTACGCTCAGCCCCTTGTCAAGGCAATTACCACAAATCATATGCTCTTACTGGCTCTAATTACAGTGGATCTGTCTGTCCGCCTTTCCTGGCAGCCTCACTCTCCTCATAGCATTTTTACAACAATAGCAATTATGCCATGTACCATTTACATGTGTAACTTCTATAGTCAAAATAGATGTTGCTTGTAGGGGCTTACCGCAAGTCAATTGTCCTACAAGAGAAGGGGGTTGGGGGGGGGATACATGTATTCATTCAAAATAAATATTGAATAAAGATGTACCATCTAGTATTTTAAGACCATTTTGACTTATCTGTGTCAGCTGTTGCAGTGTGACAGTATTTCTTTCTTTAACACTCTATTTTGCCCTGGTTGATTCCACTTGTACGCAGATGCACACAATTCAAGCTAATTAAAGTAAATTGCAGGCCATGGATAATGTGCATCCCAAGCCTCTGTCTGCAGTGCAGTACATGGCAGGCAATATGATAGTCTTAACCCATGACCAATAGCCCAGGAGATGTCTGTGCCGTGCAGTAGCCCCGTCCGGCCCTGCTTACATCCCCCAATGGCCATCCTAGTTAGCCCTGCTAAGACAGAGTCAATGAGGGGAGGGCTGGAGAGAAAGGGAGGAAGTCACCCTTGTGCCTCTAAGTAGCATACTTAACTCTGTTCAGTCAGTGGCTTGGGAGAGATGTTCAGCTAATGAATTTAAGGGGTGAATGAACAGCCTTTTAAGGTGCACGCACCATGCTCTCTGAAAGGACATAGTCATTTGATGAGACAATAATTTAATTATAAATTGAGGGCATGGAAGGTGTGGGCCACCTTAAGGTTTATGGATAGGCTCACAGGAGAGTTATCGGGTTACATGGATCATCATTTGTTCGCACAGTGTAGAACAGGACTATGAGTGTACACTTTTTTTGAATGAGGTTTTTGCGTTACAGTACCCCCAACTTTTTTTCCAACCATGGTGCTTACCAAAATGTAATGGAAGGATGAGTGTACAACATTCGAGCTGCATGTCTTCCAAGCTCTATTCCCATTACACTGTATTCATATTTTTTTTCCTGGACTTACCTGTTCATCTTCAGTTATATTTAACCTGTAGCAGGCTTATCAAACCAGCAAGAGTTTTAATGCCAACGGTCCATCTTTATTTTGAGACTTGTCCTCGTGCTCTATGTGTTTGCCACTTGGCCTCCAGAGAAAACATGGTATCAGATTAGCCGAGTGAGAAGCCAATTAAACAAATGATCTGTGTTCCGCTGCCCAGCATGGTTTCCTTCTGTACGTCTGTGCTCACAGTTATAGAGACAGAAAGATCTACTTGTGCAATGTAGGAACCTAAATCTACATTTAACTGTAGCTGTAGAATCCCAATCAGATCTTTATCCCCACCAAAAAATGTATGACAGCCAATGATGTAATTATTGTACGGTATTATAATAGAGTTTACATTTGGGCATTTGTCCAATATTGGGAATTATAGTCTGTTAAAAGGTATTTTTTTCACTTAATTATATTTAGGAGACTGGCAGGGGCACCATAATTGAACATTGGTCCTAATTCAACTGGCACAGGAGCAGAATGTAATGCTGCTTCACTCCCATTGGCTGGCCATGAAGCTCCATTCTGCACGCTGTGTCTCCTCATTCTAATTGTAAAGAAGGAAAGGCGTCCATCCTCAGCTAGAGAGCATAATTGAACTAGCTTTAATAATACATCACTATTCAATACCAAGCCTATTATTTTCAGTGGAGTGGAGATATAAAAGAACTGCATTTTCACCTCCCCTTTTTCCCGGGAATCTTGAGTAAATGTATAAGTGCATGCAGAGACAGGTTCTGCCACTCAGAGTAAGAGTCGGTGGTATTCATGCGAACAGCGATGCCCATTATATCCAATATAGTTTTTAATGGGGAAAACCATAGTTAATGCGAGCTAATATCCCTTGTACAGTGTGAGTCTGAAAGTAATACATCACCTCTCTGTTCTGTTCTGTAAGTCAGTGTCAGTGATGACCTTAAGCCACTAATGAAGCTTTCCTTCTGAGCCTAGCATTGGCCTGTCACTCTCCGTTCAATGCCCTATCCAGTACAATGCTGCCCAATTGTTGCCTTCTCTTTGTGCGTGTTAAGCCAAGCAGATCCTTATATAAAATGAATGGGCAATGTAACTTTAACTTGTGACGGCTCCACCTCCTCAAAGCACTTGTCGGTCTTGTCATTGTTACAGCAGGCAGGTGATTTTGATAGGGTAATTGTAAGTGAGAAATCCAAAATAAACACCTGTAGAAAGTATGTTATAAAAATCATCTATATTCGTCTTGAAAATAGTATTTCCCCATTTCAAAAAGCCTATCAAAATCATCTGCCTGCTGTTACAATGACAATATTGACATGTGTTTTGAGGTGGTAGAGTTGTCACAAGTCATGTTGAGGTTTTTTGTTGTTGTTTTCAGAAGGAAACAAGGGTTTACCATATACAGTTCTGAAGACTTCACTGGTGCCCATAAAAGTTCATGGAGTTGTTTCAGAACAGAGTGGTAGTGAGAAGTGGTAGGCAAGTGCACACTAAATACTGGCATGAGACTGAACAGGTTTGGTTTTGGTAAGCTTTGATAGGGTTCTGGGCCCCATACACATAGGACAGAGCTGAATGTCCCAGAGCCTTCCAGTGTGAGCGAGAAGCATTGAGGTCTGTAATACCTCTCCACTGAGCAAAAACGCAAAGCACTCCCAGATCCACTGGGTTATTTCATCCCCTTCAAATGTCACCAGCCTTTGCTGAGCTCACTAAAAGGTCTCAGAGTGTGTGTGTGTGCGCGCATGTGTCCATGTGTGCCCATGTTTGTGTGTGTGTGTGTGTGTGTGTACGTGCTTGCGTGTGTGCGTGTGTGCACGTACCTACCCGTACCTACCCAGTACACAGTACCACTCTCCTTATGCTCTAAGTCTGCTTGTAATGAATCAGAATCAGAGCCTTTGTTGCTGCTATTCCAGTCTCGTCCACCCTGTACGCATGCAGATAAGTAGAGGAACCAGCCAGGGACAGACAGACAGGAACAGACAGTGATCAACAGCTTGCTGAAGCCTCTGCTCTACTATCTCCAAAATCCCTCGTTTCCACGGACTCGTCACTTCATTAGCTGCCTGATGGAATGCCCGGGCCTGTTCATGCTGTGCTGTACTTCATCATCTCTTATGACATCACGCCGCTCAGACGTGACCAAATTCCTGGCATTAACACAAGAATGCTAGGATCAACAGTGTTAAGTATCCTACAAGGACAATTCTGGCAAATGATGCATTTCTTTCCTATTTCTTTTCCATCCGCCACAAGGAGATGTGCGGTGTACTCTGGAAGCCTTGTAGTGTAGGTACACACACACAACCAAAACAAATAGAAATGGCCTCATTCATGAGATTATGCTAACGCAAAGCACACATCAAAAGGATGTGTGAAAGGTAAGATATAATCTGATTTGTGATTCATAACACATCATCACTCAGAATGTATCACCATCGTCTTTGGCGTCAATGAAAAATGCCTCATAAAATACATAGCTCTCTGAATGTGTCCTTTATTCACAATTCCATTTTATTTTCTCCCCCTTCTCTGAGCCCAAGTATACCTCCCTGTATTGGCTGAGCTTTAGGAAACCAATAGATGCACTTTTACTTTTATTCATTTTCTCTCTTATTAAAACTGGGAGCTTGTCCCTTAAATCAACTGTGTCTTTCAATTTTAGTGGACTTTTAGAGGCTGGGGATATGAGGACAGGTGATAGCCTTTCGAAATGAAAGGGGGTGGATTTCCATGTGTGTGATATGTGCTGTGTGTGGAAAGGGCATATAGGCTACAGGTTTTACCACATTATTAACAGCTGCAGAGGGGGATCCATGTGTACACAACAGATGTACAGTTTTTCTTTGTTTATTTGCTTTATACGTTTGTAAACAGGTTTATGTACCAACACAAATCTCTTTATAACATCAATATATAAAATCCAATTATTATGGTTAGTCTAAGCATGTAATCGGTCTTGCATGCTATCTCAATTATTTGATCAATTGTAAAATATAAATGGAATATTGAAGAATAAATATGTTGTGCAGTAGCCTGGCTTTATGATTGTAAATAGGAAAAATGTTCAGGTGAATAACGATATGTTTATAATTTGTCATTATCCTACTCTATGCTTGCAGGAGAATGTGCACTTTGGTCCTGGACGCTGTGGAAGACTAGTGATTTTGTTGTTGTAAATTTAGCTTTCTGACAACAAGTCACTGTCTACCTCAGTGACCAGGTCCCACACACCATTATTTAAACAGCTTTTAGTTTAGTCACTGCACAAGATGACATTTTTGTCCACCCACAACGCTTTTAGTTTCCTATTCATCAGAAAGCACATTTGGAGTGAGCCCTACGGACCTTCATTTCAGAACGTAGAGTGCACTCATAGTTTATTGTTGTTTGCAGGCTGCAACAAACCTTTAAATCATTGTTTATTGTTTGTGAATTACAGCAGTTTTGTTTGTGTTGCAGCCAAATAAAATGTGTAAACAATAAATGCTAGCAAGAACTATGGTGTCACATCGTAATATGTTCATCTGAACCTGAAGATGTCACTGCATTTTCTAATCCAGTCAGTGAGATCCTAACGCTGTCTAAGACGGTAAGTCCAGCCAGTGTGAACAATTCTACACTCTTCTCTCACTCATGAAAGTGTACATAAACGTATACTAATTATTTCCCTAATTTAACAGAGCACAAACTACCCTGGAAAGGAATGTGAGGAATACAAGTGTACAAGGGATATAGATAATTATACCTAATTCCATGTGCGTGTTTGCAATTAAAGTATTACACTATATAATACATATGCTTGTAGCTTGTATATTGTGTATTGATTTTATACCATTTTCACCACAATGTAAGACAACATCACTACTAAGACCTCAACACTGTTCTCTTGCAATCTGTAAATAATCTATGATGAAATAAAGCACTTTTGAAATGTCATGCACAGATTTTTCAAATAGAAATGAATTCAACATCTCATTCTATGGTAATCAATTCAATCAAGCAAGGTTATGAATCTATTTAGTTTAAAGGATGGGGAGTGCATTTCTGAACTATTGTCATAGTAATTAACCCATGTAGTAAAACCGTAGATGGCTGGATGGATGAATTAATATATCGATTGGTATACTAATAAAAGCATTCTGTAATAGCTTGTCTGTGGGTATACATATGCATTACAGAGATTGAACAATGAGAGTGGGTGTTACCTTCAACTCTCAGTGAACATGTAGGATGTTTCCATGGATATTGCCATAGCAACCCAGGCTGAATGACTAGCCTCGGCCTGAAGCTACCCAGCAGCACAGAATGGGCTATATGATTTTAGAGGCCTTGAGGGTCATTGTTTATGACACTCAGCATCCCCTTTATCAATCAAACACTAGGTCCCTGAAGATTGTTCAAAGGTCCAATGCAGCAGTTTTAATATAAATATCAAATCATTTCTGGGTAACAAGTACCTTACTGTGATTGTTTTTAATTATAATGGTCAAAAAGAAACAAAAATAGCTTCTTAGCAAACAACCATTTCTCAAGCAAGAATTTTGTTAGGACTGTCTGGGAGTGGTCTAAGTGGGATGGGGAAAAATGAAAACTGTTATTGGCAAAGAGGTTTAGAACTCTTTTTGTTATTGATTTTTTTAACTACTTTACCGCCTGGTGATTCACCAGGCTGCCTAAAACTCCATCCCACCAAAACATGCAGAAATTTCATGCAGTCTTTTCAAACAGCTCTTACACTAAAAGGGCATTCTCATAATTTTCACAATTGCACAGTATTATTCCAACCTGTGGAAATATATATTAAACACAGGAAAATCTCATTTTGTACTAAACTGGGCCTTTAAAAACTCATTACTTCAAAGAGCAGTGGGTTTATTAGATATTAAATGGACGGCCATTTAGATGAGCATTATTTAGGTTGTTACTGTGACCTAGAAGAAGATAGTGGCATGCAGGGTGATCCTCATACCCAGTAACAAGCTTCAGGCTGCTTTATATAGAAACTAGCAACAGCTGGTGAGCAAGAACTGGGTAAGGCCTATAATGATTCATTTAATTAAAGGGAGACTGATTTGAAACAGGGGTTTGCTGTTTGCAAATTAGGGTTGTAAAGCTACCGGTAATTTACCAAAGTTACTGGAATCTTCAGTAATGTTGGTAATTAACATCTATGGTAATTTTGTAATTTATACTTGAATCATTAAAAAAAAAAAATTATTCATATATAGTATTCATTTTGTCCATGAGTTTGCCATGAGTTTCTAGTAGATAGACCATATGTTTCAAGATAAAGTAGCCTAATTTATGAAAAAAGCATCTAATCAACAATGTTGCATTTTCAATGCACTCTGCAACTCTTCCAACTGTTTACTTTTTTCACAGCTGCCACCAGTTTCATGCCAGAACATTTACAACAAAGACATATTGACATAGTAAATAAATAAAAGTGTGTAAAATATATATATAAAGGATATTGGTGTTCACTAAGTTTATATTTAAGATAATGTTTTACAGCTTTGTCAATCTATTTTGTTATCATATTATTTGATTAAATCATGTTTTTTACATGATAAGGCCACTCAGAGGCCCAGAGATAATTACAGATGCCTGTGATAATCTGAAGTACCCAAAAAAGGCCACTAGATGTCATCTGATAAAATTCCAAACAAAATTTGAAAGTTACCAAAATGCTAGTAGTTTACTTATAAACTTAGAAAGTTTCCAGTAATATACCCTCCCTTTGCAACCATATTGCAAATACATAGTAACATTATCATTGTGTGATAGCAGGCACAGCACCATTGCACAAAGATCCTTTTTCTTTCTTTGAACATAAATCATACTTACACATGTCTATTAGTCAAATCAATGCATCAAATCACTTTTTTTTCATGTTATTGTCATGTTATTGTGTTATTAATGTTATTAATATAATAAGACTATTTGATTATTTGTTTTAATGATATTTATAGTAGATTTGCATATCAGATCAGGGTGCAGTCTGCAGTAATCAAAAGTAGGCCTACAACTTAAAGCTACTTTTGAGAAAGCTACTCTCACTCCCCTTCAATAGGCCTACTCCCAAGGTCATAGTTATAAATGTGTCCTCAATCAATTTTTCTGGGTAAAAAGGGTCAAATTCAAGAATTCTATCCCTAGTAACAGTAGGTAGTCGTCAGCTCTGTCTCACCACTTTCCTTGCAATACTCCCCAGATCAATCAACCTTACCTGGTAAAATAAATGTAAAATGAATAATCGCAAGACATTTTGCCCGGGGGGATGTATTCGGTCTTCAGCGAGGGCCGGAGTGCCGCACTGAAAATGTGTTATTATGTCCTCGCTGTCAAAATTTGAGTAAAATAATAGTAGCAAAATAATAGTTCTCTATCCATAAATATTATTTTTTTCGATGCTCCCTGACTGTCATAGGTCATTATTAGCGAGCTGGACACAAGTCAAAAAACTGTACGAATGTAGGTCCATTTTCATTTCCACACAGTTGCGTTTTGGTTTTAGTCATTTTAAAGTATATTGAGTTCGTCCCCCCCCACACATAAAAAAAAAAATAGAAATAAAAAAATACCCGAAGGCTACACTCCTGGCTTAGAGGATATGGTAGTCATAGAACTGTCGACTGGCTCCACAAGACATCTCAATCTGCAGGATGAGTGGCAGTCAGAGGTTATCAGAGAGCGCCACCTGCGGCTCAAGAACAGAAGCTGCACTATCAACTTTGGTCCCATTTTCAAATACACATACACATGTATGTGGACACCTCCTCAAATTAGTGGATTCGGCTACTTCAGCCACACCCGTTGCTGACAGGTGTATCAAACCGAGCACACAGCCATGCAATCTCCATAGACAAACATTGACAGTAGAATGGCCTTACTGAAGAGATCAATGACTTTCAACGTGGCACTGTCATAGGATGCCACCTTTCCAACAGGTCAGTCCGTCAAATTCCTGCCCTTCTAGAGCTGCCCCGGTAAACTGTAAGTACTGTTATTGTAAAATGAAAACATCTAGGAGCAACAACGTCTCAGCCGCGAAGTGGTAGGCCACACAAGCTCACAGAACGGGACAGCCAAGAGCTGAAGCGCGTAGAGCGTAAAAATCATCTGTCCTCGGTTGCAACACTCACTACCGAGTTCCAAACTGCCTCTGGAAGCAAGGTCAACACGGTAACTGTCGTGAGCTTCATGAAATGGGTTTGGGTTCCATGGTCGAGCAGCCACACACAAGCATAATATCACCATGTGCAATACCAAGCTTTGACTGGAGTGGTGTAAATCTCGCTGCCATTAAACTCTGGAGCAGAGGAAACACGTTCTCTGGAGTGATGAATCACGCTCCACCATCTGGCAGTCCGACAGACAAATCTGGATTTGGTGGATTCCAGGAGATTGTCACCTGCCCCAATGCATAGTGCCAACTGTAAAGTTTGGTGGAGGACCAACTCCATATGAATGCACAGGATTTTGGAATGAGATGTGTTGACGAGCAGCTGTCCACATACTTTTGGTCATGTAGTGTACCTTTCAGTGCTACTATCAATAGAACCCCCATGAAATGTGTGCACAGTGCAATTTGTAAGACACGCATATACAAGAAGTCCTGAATGTTTATGACATTATCTGTAGCACAGAATAAAGCAGTAGACTAATAACATGGTAACAGTATGGTCATAGTTAGTCATCATGAAAATATTGTTCCATGAAGACACCCCTTAATTTCAGTCATGAAGCAGATGCTCTTATCCAGAGTAACTTATATACATTTTCATACTGGTCCCCCATGGGAATCAAACCCACAACCCTAGCATTACAAGCGACATGCTCTACCAACTGAGTCACACGGGACCCTTGTTTCAGGGTAATACACCACACCAGATCTGGGTTTAAATACTATTTAAGGTATTTTGAAATTACTTTCACAATTATTTCAAAGTTTGGATATTTTTTCTTTGACAATACACCTAGTTGAATATTTGAAAATGTATTTTGGAAAATACACTTGAAAAGAATTGGCATGTACTCAAAACACAGCGGGTTTTCTTCTTCTTAAAATACAAATATTTAAATATTCCAGTCCCATGCTGTCATGGATCCCTCGGGAACTTTCATTACACACACCTGGCCCCTATTCCCAGTGATTAGTAATTGTATAAGTGTGCCCTTGGTTTATCATTGTCCTGTCGATTATTGTTACAATGTCCGTTGGTGCGTGTGAGTACCTGTGCTGTGTGTTTTGGCTTTCGTGCCATTGTGGATTGCACAGATGATTACAGGTCTCGTCCCGTGTGTTAATCATTGTGCGCTTGTGTTATTTATTCAAGGTACTCCTCGCTCTTTTGTTTAGGGTTTCAACCCTGTGTTTTGTATAGTGTTTGTTTGGTCATCGTCCCCATGCCATTACACTGCACGCCGTAATTTGGGTATAATTTWAAAAAAAAATAAGATTACGCATTCCTGCTCCTGTCTCACGAATCATTCATACCGATGTGACACATGCATTTAAACCCAGGTCTGTCTTGAACTCACTGAAATCAGATTTCCCAGTGGCTGGCCCACCACCACAGAATGGACTGAGCTAGGCTGATAGCTCAGTCCCAGTTTCCAGTTGTTTTGAGCACGGCAGAAGTCATGCTGGATTGACCCCATGGCCAATGTTCAATGTTTATCCTTTTAAGCTTGGAAAAGAGACCTAGACTTGGGACCACACAAAATCTGAATAGCAGGCTAGTGATTGCTTTGCAATGCTTGCTGTTAGCCAATGAGTCATTCCAAACCAGTCATTGTTGAATTTGTGATTTCCAACTTGTTGTGTAATGTTTATGTCCAATGGCCGATGAGCACTGATACATTTTATCTATCATTTCTCTTCATTATTTCTCTTCATATGACAAGGATTAAAAAGGATTAGCCAGTAGATTTTGTCGACTTCATTCATGATAATGACTGTTGCTTGCTAGCTAAGATTTTGAAAGTATGATGTTGACATGATCAGTCCAATCAAAGCTGCTGGAGATTTAATGTGATTTGACATAATTTTATCTGTGGCCAATGACCTTGAGCCTTCTTGGATGGGCACTTCTAATGTAACTCTATGGCAGCTAGCTCTACCCTTAGATTTGGCTGTGATGTAGTGTCTCCATGAGTGACAGAACACTGAGCCAATCACGCAACTAGAGAACATTACCAACCCCTACATATTAATGCCGAAATAACATGCAAAACATGCATATAATTTTTTAGCTAGAAAGGTGGGGCTCTGCAAGAACAATTGTAAACTGCACAGGAAGAAGGGTTTGAGATTGCGGACTGGAAAAAGGGATCCTTGTTATCCGTTTTATTTCTGTCTTTTCTGACAGCATAGATAGACCTTATTGCCACTAATAACATTCAGGCTGTGGTATTGGTCCTCTACTATTAAACCTGCTCTATCCAGCTCATTCACTCCCCCTGCTGGATTTAAAGGAATGGACTGCTGTAAGAAAATGGCAGAAGATGTGGGGGTCTCTGAGCAAATTCATACTTCAGGGAGAATGGTGGAGTATTTGAATATAGTCCACATCCAGAAATAAACCCTACATCCTACCTCCTAGGGCCTCTAATACGTTTTTGCCATATTGTTTATATCTATCCAGTTCCAGCACCTAAGGTGTGCAAGGGCTGGTAGGGTTGTTCTGTATGCAACCTGTAGCTTAAATCTCACACAATATATAAACATATGTTTACATTGCCAAAGCAAGTGAATTAAATAAACAAAAGTGAAATAAACAATAAAAATATACAGTTAACATTACACTTACAAAATTCCAAAAGAATAAAGACATTTCACATGTCATATGATGTCTATAGAACGTGTTGTAATGATGTGAAAATAGTTACAAAAGGGAAAATAAATATAGTTTATTTCCAATGGTGTTTGTTCTTCACTGGTTGCCCGTTTCTTGTAGCAACAGGTCACACAGCTTGCTGCTTTGATTGCACACTGTGGTATTTCACCCAGTAGATATGGGAGTTTATCAAAATTGGATTTGTTTTCAAATTCTTTGTGGGTTTGTGTAATCTGAGGGAAATATGTGTCTCCGCTGGCTGCCCCACCACCACAGAAAGCACTGAGCTATGCTGGCCCACCACCACAGAATGCACTGAGCTAGGCTGATAGCTCAGTGCTTTCTGTGGTGGTGGGGCAGCCAACGGCAAATACAGAGCCTCTCTCTCGCTCTCTCTCTCTCTGTGTGTGACGTCAAATATCAGCTGACTGGTTTGTTTCGCTATAGACTCCGCAGCAATCAGCAAAGAAGGAATAGCACAACATCAAAGGACTCAAATAACTTCTTATTATTACAAAAAACTGGGCTTTGATCGCCCCAAAATTTATATCACCTACATTTAAATATATTTTCAATTCATACAGGGATATTTTGTCTCGTTTACAAAACGGTTTGACCTGCGTGAAATATGCCTTCAGAGAAGACGTTCAAACAAAGGAGGACATTTGGTATGTAGCCTATTAGTAAAGCAAGTTTTAACATTGAAGTTGTCTAATTGTGTATATTATTTCGATTTTATCAAATGTAGTGGCTTCTTATTTCAGTATCAGCCTTTATTTGGAGAACAGATGGTTTTCCAATTTCCCCTAGTAGGCCTAGTGTCTGAATAGTTAATCAGCTCAACTTCGATCAGAAGCCAAAGGCAATAAACAGTCTAAGTACAAATGGGAGATACTTTATTTTATCTATTATAAAATGTAGGCCTCCACTTGGCTTTTCACAGCGATAAATTCGTGATAATTAAAGGTGGTAGCTGTATTTGTATAGGCTAATGGMTCTGGCTCATGTTATGCAACCCGAACAGACGGATTGCAAATATGGTGTTGTTGTGTTTAGTTTGTATGCTGTAGCATATAATGTATGTCTCTGTAAAATGTAAGCGTGTGGCAGCGAAACGTTAAATATATTATCGTGTGCTCAGCTTGTTTGTGACCGAGATGTTAAAAAACAACAAGTAGCGGATATTACTCTTCTCGAAAAGCAGGAAAGTGCGCTGCATGATTGGGGGATGGGACGTATTGCGTAGGTGAAAGGAAGGCCTAGGGGAAAGGGACAAAAACAAATGTCTGTAACCTCTGTGACTTTATCATGTAGGCCTAGACCTAGATAACACGACAATTCATATTTGGACTGTTAGCTTCGCTTTCCGCAAATAGGCTTTTATATCCGATACATTTTTTCGTCTGAAATGAGGCCCCTTGTTTACTTCGCGACAGTTAGCTCTTTGGCGATAAAAGCCATGTAACCAAAATATCGGTTAGTTACCATTTCCTGGGTGAGTCTGCATTGGCTCCGAAGCTTTCCTAGCTCTTTGAATTTGAAGTTGGCAAATGTGTCGTCACAGTAAAGTATCTGATGTCATGGCAAATTTCTTCAAAACAATTCAGACCAAACGTCAGTCTTCAACCTTTCCCAAAAAATTGCGCAATATCACCACGTGAGAATGAGAGCACTGACTGAACACGTGCAGTGTCCCAAACTCAAAGAACATAAACATCTTACCAGTTACAATGTTGCTGTAACATGCTACTAGTTTACACTGCAGTAGTTACAACAGGGGATGTAGTTATTGCATTGGTTATTATATTATTGTAGTTATACATAAGTGAAATCTATGGGTTGAAAAGTTAAATCTAAAACGTTAACTTACCATCACATAGTGTGTAGATTTGACCAGCTATATCAAAATATGTGGCTATGAAGTCATGAGTAGGCTTGATCTATGCGCTGAGGCTACAGACGTGAAATGTGTCCACTTTCCTAAGAACTTTTTTTAACAGGGTTTGTGAAAATAGAGATGGTGTTAACAAGCTTTTCATTTCCCTTCTGTTATATTTCTTTCCAAGTGTTGAGCAACATATTGGTCCACTGACTGTAGCCCAGAGGTAGCCAGAGCTTCCTTGTTTCTCTAACTGCTCTGGCTTTCAACCTGTTAAACTGCACGTTTGGGGGGATTTACATAAGAGAAAAGTGAGCTATCAGTCCTGTAGGAACCTGTTTCTCTAGTGTATTTCTGTATAGAAAGGCCACAATAAGAACATTTTACTGGAGTAGTTGGGATCAGGCAGTTCATCCTTCCAGGCATTTGTGTTATTGTTGTTTCTTCTGTCAGTCTGTCAGAACTAACCCAGACCAGGGTTTGAGTGGTAACAAAGGGGCCCAAGGTCTTATCTGGTGCCATGGAAACAGTAGTTTTGTCCTTGTTACAAATGGTCATGGAGGTGCAAAGTTCAGGTGGGCTGGATTAGTGCCGATAATGTTCACTTGCTGTTTCGTTTAGGGTCTGAGTTTATTCAGCACCTGGTGGTTTGCTGCACAGATTGTATTGTGTAAACATAGGAGGTTTAAGATAACAGGCTACCATATATTTTCCAATTGATTTGTCATCTCACCTGTTCTTCCTTGTGTCCACAGAGCAGAGAGTAGATGATGTGAGACTGATTCGAGAGCAGCACCCCAACAAGATCCCAGTTAGTATTACATCTATTGCCACAACAATCCTAATGTATACATGAACAGAAAATATTCCTCAATACAGACCCACCCTTGCTTCCCTCAACACACCGAGGGTATCCTCCCTAGCGGTTATGCTCATGCGGAATAGGTAGAAGGGTGTGGAACCTTCTCTGTGTTAGCCATGTATCAGGACCCAAGCAGACCACATAGCAGATTGAATATCGCTCTAACCTTCCATCTGCTGCCTCTCTCCCCTACTCCACCCAGATGTACACACACACACACACACACACTGAGAGCCTAACAGAGCCTCAGTTACACTACATGACCGCTTCCTGAGCCTTTCCTTTGTCTCTCCAGGGTCACAAAGTGCTGAGTAATGCCCCTCCCCGTGACTAACACTAGCTGTGTCTTGGTACTATCCCCTCCCCCTGTGACTAACACTAGCTGTGTCTTGGTATTATCCCCTCCCCCTGTGACTAACACTAAGCGTGTGTCCTTGGTAACTATCCCTCCCCTTGAAACACTAGCTGTGTCTTGGTATTATCCCCTCCCCCTGTGACTAACACTAGCTGTGTCTTGGTATTATCCCCTCCCCCTGTGACTAACACTAGCTGTGTCTTTGTAATGTGACTCCTCCAAGCAGGGTGTAGCTTGGGTCCAGGGAGCTCTATAATAAGACGTTTCCTCTGCTCCCTTTCAGGTCATCATCGAGAGATACAAGGGAGAGAAGCAGCTGCCCATCCTGGATAAAACCAAGTTCCTGGTTCCTGACCATGTCAACATGAGTGAGCTGATCAAAATCATCAGGTACAGGATGTTCCATCATCCTCTCTTCTCTGTATTTACTGACATCACTTTATCAGTCATTTAATCACCAAAGCAAATTCACTTAGTTGATCTTACAAATCATTTAAAATACATGTGAGGATCTGATACACAGATACAATATCTACTCTCTTGTCTATGTGAGGATAAGATGTGCTAAACTCGCTGTCTGTATGTTTGCCCCCACTAGGAGGCGCCTCCAGCTGAACTCCAACCAGGCCTTCTTCCTGCTGGTGAACGGCCACAGCATGGTCTCCGTGTCGGCAGCCATCGCTGAGGTGTACGATCGCGAGAAGGACGATGATGGCTTCCTCTACATGGTGTACGCCTCGCAGGAGACCTTCGGAACCGTGACCCCCCAGTAACAGCCTGCCACCACCACACCATAGCTCGGACAATGATATCACCTCCTCCCTCCCTGATCCTTTGTTCCTAAATACAGACCGATCCCCCTTGCCTTCCCTCGAACACTTGCTTACAACCTTAGCCAAGACAATAGGAACCAGACAGACCTCTTCTCCCATGCCCTTAAGGGCCCCTTATAGATATTAAAAGCCATGTCCTGCACCTTCTCATACTGCCCACTACCCATTACTCAAAACCTCTCCCCCGTCATCCATTACTCAAAACCTCTCCCCGTACATCCATTACTCGAAACCTCTCCCCGTTCATCCAGCCATGTGTTTAGGAAAAGAGATTCAATAGTTATCTTTGGGTTGTTTGGTGTATAGAATGGATTAGTATAGCAGAGATGATTGCCAGTTCAGGTTGAGTTCGACTCAAACAATTTACAGCTTAAATCCCTGCTTGAGTGCATCATGGTTGAGTTCAGTTATAAAGAAATCTCCATATTTTATTTTCCATTTGTTATGTTTGCTAAACTTGAATGAGCTCAGTATTTTGGATGAAGCTTCAATCACAACAGCTGTTGAGGAATTTTCTAACAGTTTAGTTAAAGCGTTGAATCCAGTTTGACAGACATGGGACATACTACTTCCACAAGAACATGTTTCATCGTGTTAAAAGTCTCCTATAATTGGTGGCTCAGGCCAATAGTCTCAACCTCTGTGACAAAATGAGTGGTTCTTTTTCCTCTTGAGTCTTTCCTTTAGCAACTTGGTTGAATATTCTAGGCCAACTATAGGCTTCATTGTATTAATACAAGTTTTTAAGGCTAACATGTTAATGTGCGTTCAGTTTAGCAGCCCCCCCCCCCCCCCCCCCCCCTGTGTTGCTCTGTTGAGCTACTTGATAAGGGTTGTGGGTTCAGAAATTATTTTACTTGGCGCCTTTAAAAATAAATTAAAAAAAGTCCTTTAAAAAATATATTTATATTTTTTTCTTCCCGCGCTTTGTTGTAAACATCTCCACGTAGAAGAGATGTTAGGGACTCCTGGTTAAAAAGGAAAAAAATGCTACCGAAAACCTGCTATGATGATTGTAATAAGAAATTTGCCTCCATGTACAGCATGATGATCGAATTGCACGCGTGTGAAAGGGTCACTGATGTGGGATAATGCTGATGTCAGAAGTGGGGTTGGTGGCTGTTTTGGACTGGGCGGGCATCACGGCCGGGTCTGTCCACCAACCAACTGTCCATCCGTCCCCCTCCTAGACCTGCCCTAGGGCTCTGAACAGTACTCATCCCAGGGTGGCATCACGCTTTTAGAATATTCAATTTGTTTAATAGAGGGTTATTTATGCCTTTTATAATGTGTGCTGACTGTTGTGCTTTTCCTTCTCGCTGTCCTCTCAACTGTTGGAACTGTTTAAATGTTAGATGCCTTTTTATCTTAGAATTTTTGGCAGATAATCTTCTGTTTTTATTTAATGTGATGTTACTTCCTTGTACAAATGTCCATATGCTATATGTGTGTGTAATGAATACGAATGATTCTATGATCAGTTTGATTGAGGGTTTAATAACAGAGGAATGATGCAGTTTTATCAGCCCAACGTTCCTCTGCATGCTCTGCTGTTTGCCGCTCTCATTCTTCATATTCACAGCAATATTACACAGCCTTTTATTGTATTTGTTGGTATTTTATGAATAAAAAAGACTATGTAAAGGTATTCCCCATCTAGAACTCCTATCCTGACGTTTGAATTAGATAAAATACTGATCAGTGAGAAACATACAAGTGTTGCCATGAAAGGATGGAAACCGAAAACATTTTAATGTCTTTTACAATGTTTTTGATGCAGTATATAAAACAAACATTTCTTAAAGACACTACACCATACAATACAAAAATTGTACATAAAAATGAACAAGTGATATGCCCTTCAAGCTCAAATCTGCTTCAAAATAATACCAAATGTTTTAAAACTCCTTTTAAATGCACAAAATGTTGACTTGAGATCAAGCAACATGCATAGCTATTGACTAAGAAGATAGCTATGTTACATTCAAATAATACCAGCTAATTAGATTTGTATTTTGGACAGGGGGATGTCATGTATGTTTGACAACAACCTCATTGGAACCAAGTAAGGTGAACCAGTTCCAGAATCAAAAATATGGTGTCATTTTATTATGGCCATTTTCTTTAGTAAATGATTGTACCATGCAGGGTTGCTAAGGAACCCAGGATAAACAGCTTAGTGCACAAACATGATTTCCAACATGATTTCCAATGGTCAATCATATCACTCTTTTTCATTTGAATGATATAATGAAAACGGTTGGTTTACACAATGTTTGCAGCATGAACCAGGGTGTATTCATTAGGCACAATGTAAAAACAAATGCACCACCAGAGAAATAATCATGTCTATTCTGTGACCGTGGTCCATGCTAGTTCTGTATGTGGCGTACTGTTACAGTAATGTTCTCACTGTAAGCTCTATTACTCCCATGAGAACTAGACAGTACAGATGTGGTAAAAAGGTTTGACCACAAAGCTTTGACACTTTTTATACAAAATACAACATTCCCTAGCATGCAATACTCTACAGATAGTCAGATACAATCCTTGATTGTGCCCTACAATTCCTTGATCTTCGGTCCTCAGACCAGATCACACCCAGCAGAATAGAACTACTGTAAATCTGTTTCCTGTTTCAACCAAAGGATCCTGATTTAGTCAAAGTCTTAAAGAGCAACGGCCCCTAAAAAACAACTTCTCATTTAGAAACAGCCTATGTGGCATCAAAATGAGTCAGAAACATTTATTATACTGTCAAAATTGACTACGAAGTGTAAATAGGATCATTTTGGTCATAAAGTCAGTCTTGTCTAAAACAGAGTTTTGTAAGTGTTGTGGTCGTGACTGCATCACAATGTAAATGAAGGTTGGGTTTGTTTCAATCCTGCCCATGTGCCCACAGCTGACAGCACACAAGTAATCATAAATTCAGAGTGGAGCTGCACGCAACACAATCGTAATGCCTGTGGTAAATTTGGGTTGACTTTGGATATCCCTATGGGGCTAGTTATGGACCATCTGTATATTACACAATATACAAGGGACAATATGTAAAAATTCCAATAGCTCCACATTTCAATTACTTAAAACATCAAACCAACTATAAATTGTAGAAATTCATATGCAAATATTGAAAGCATTTAATGAAAACGAAAAGTTCTGCAACATGAAAATATTGTCTAATTTATATTGTGTCATTTATTGAAGGTCCCTAACTAGCCCAGAAGATAGGCTATCTAAAGTCAAATCAACTTTGCAGAGGTCCCGGACAAGCTGGCTGAAGCAAATTGGCTAAATAATTTGGCTAACTCGTCCCACCTGCGAACACACACAAAAGACACCCACATCAAACCACACCCCAAAACCAACTCAGTTTGAATTCAGTCATGGCCCGAGCATTTCTTAATGAGTCAAATCTAAAATGACGCCAAAATAGGAAGTGCAGTTGCCCTTTAATGACCAATTTGAAGCAATCGGTGCAAGTGTTTATTGGTACATAAACATCATTTTCAATGAAATGTCCCTTATGACTGAATTGTGTCCTCCAGACCTGGCTAGGAACATTCCAGTGCAACATAAAAAAACTATAATAACTTCTCCATCCTTGAGGACTACGGTCCTCATGTCACACTCACATCCAATGGACTGGGACCAGCCGGTCTCATAAAAGTGCTTTCACATGCCACACCATTGTGGCAACTCAAGGACACATTCACTGACATTCAATATCAAATCTTTTTCAAAAAGGATCCTCTTACATAGCACAACCTCATCACATCAAATCCAACTATTATAAAATCAAACATACATAACCTTATACATACAACTAAAACCTACACACATTTCGACAATCATTATAATATTAGACTGCTCCAACTTCTAAACGATTAAACAACACAAATGTCAATGGCACATCTTAAAATCTAAACTAAGAATGCTCGCACCATTTCTTTCACCATTAATACCTGCACTGTATAGGGCAAAGTACCCACAGCGAATGATGTGTAGAATAAAGCACTCGTTTCTCTTCCTCTGTGTTTCTCACAGACCTGCTCTGTCCCAGAGGAGAAGGATTTGGTAGTCAGTCAGTCAATGTGCATTATTTGGCAGTCATATTATACTGTACGTCTTTACATTCACACATCAGCATCCTCTCAGATACACCCAACTCATCTCCAGAGCGACTTAAAAGGACATCTTTGCATACCGCATGAGTTGTTATGAAAGGTATAGGTCTGTGGAGTTTGACCGATTGACTGAGTGAGGCTGAGGTGTGTACCAAGTAGTGTGAGGCGTATTGCATCATATTTTCAACTGTGGGTTTTGTACAGCTAAATCATTTCCCATTCGAAAATACTGTATACCCTCGGCCTCAGGGTTTAGACCTGACCATCTCTTTTATTTGGTATGATCAAAATCATATGTTACAGATGGACTGGGGTTAATAGCTCCTTCCAAACCGACTCCATGCTTTGACTTTCATCAGTCGAGTTAAGTGGCCTCAGGCCACCATTCATTCACCAATCATCAAAGTGTGTTCAAAGAGTCAAAGAGTTACCTAAATGAAAGGGACTCCTCCACCAGGAGGAGCATAAGGTGCTGATGTGCACAGGGGTCACAGGTCACAGGAGTTCCTTGTTAGTCCCTTGTTAGTCCCTTAGTCCCCAGAGTCTTAGTCCCCAGAGTCCTGGCTGTCTGATTTGGGAGCATACTTCAGCCGGAACGTGCCTGCAAAACAAAATACCAATGGTGCTAAATATATCAAGTTCCCCAAGAGGTTTCTGTAGATATTAAACATATGTATATGTAATCATGGAATTACAATATCTATTTTAGTAGCTGTAAGGTTTCTACTTTATACCTTGCTGAGCAGCGTCCATGGGTGGCTGCTTGCATTCCTGTGCACGATGGCCGGTGACCCCACAGTTGTAGCAGGACAAGCTCCCTGGCTTCCTATGCCCTCCGTTCCCAACCCCCCCATGAGGCTTGTGCACGTTGGCACCGGCCCCCAGGAAGCCCTGCATGGGGGGCAGGACAAGCCCCTGCTGCCCCTGGGTGTCGTGGCTGTGAGACACGCTGCTGTTGTAGAGGGGCGGTGCCAAGGGGTAGGGGAAGGGGGTGGCAGTGCTGCTCCCAGCCAGCAGGGGACTGAGGTGAAGCAGGGGCCCCAGGGGGAACACTGACGTCCCTGAGAAGGGGTGCTGGAAGTACCCTGCGTAGCTGGCCGGGAGGGCCCCGTAGGAGCCACAGTTCCCACTGCAGCCACAAGAGCTGCAGACGCAGACAGAGGAGTTAGGGGTGGAGCCAGAAGTGACAGCGTAGATGCTGGTCTCCGTGGAGGTGGGACTGGAGCTGGGTTGGACAGCGGCGCTACTGTTCACACAGTAGGTGTTGCCTGGCACCGCTGCCATGGGAACACTGCTCGCAGTTCCCATGTGAACGCCACCCACAGACGGAAAAGCTAACTTGGAGGCAGGAGATGAGGAGGAAGAGGAGGAGGAGGCAGAAGAGGAGGGGTATGGGTAGTGTCCAGTATGCCGTAGAGAGGGGGACACCAGCAGGTGTAGAGGGGGGTGTGAGATGTGGTGAAGGGTGTTGGAGGTTGTGGTGAGGGCGGAGCTGGTGTCCACCATCAAGACTGGAGGGGGGCGCAGCACAGTGACCCCAGAGGGCCCCCGGGGCCCAGCAGAGTCCTGGCGAAGGGGAGGGGACCCCATACTGTCCACACTCAGGGCAGGGAACACTCTCTCCAGTCGCACCCCAACAGCCACACCTGAACCAAGGGGCTTGGCCCGCTCATCAGGGCAGAAGGGAGGTAGCCGGGGCTTACAGGGGGAACCCAGGATGCGTCCTGGTGACTGTAGGCTTCGGGAGGGAGGAGGGAGGCTCATGTGGGAGGGGCAGGGAGTAGGGTCATTCTGCACGGGCAGAACCTGAGCAGTGGGCCGACTAGGCCCTGTTGTAACGGTGGGGTTTAGGAGAACGTAAGTCCTGTCCTTCTCTCCTAGTTCTAGTCCTGACTCCATCCCTGGATAGGGACAGGATGACACAGAACAAAATGTTATCAGTGATATACCAACTTATTGAAGGCCATTTCAGTTAGCATGATAACTGCTGAGGGAGATAGACTCACGTCTGTGTGGCTCCTTGGCCCTGTTGAAGACCCCTTCCCGGGACAAAGACAGAGAGTGAGGGGTCATGGGGCTGGAGGGGGCGCTGGAATACCCTGAAGAGGAGCTGCTGTCCCGGGTGAGAGGGTGCACGCCCGTCTCTACCTCCACACACAGCTCTAAACAAAGAAACTGTGATCAATGAAGCTGAAGGTGTACAGTTGAAGTTTACATACACCTTAGCCAAATACATTTAAACTCAGTTTTTCACAATTCCTGACATTTAATCCTAGTAAAAATTCCCTGTCTTAGGTCAGTTAGGATCACCACTTCATTTTAAGAATGTGAAATGTCAGAATAATAGTAGAAAATTATTTTATTTCAGCTTTTATTTCTTTCACCACATTCCCAGTGGGTCAGAAGTTTACATACACTAAATTAGTATTTGGTAGCATTGCCTTTAAATTGTTTTAACTTGAGTCAAATGTTTTGGGTAGCCTTCCACAAGCTTCCCACAATAAGTTGGGTGAAATTTGGCCCATTCCTCCTGACAGAGCTGGTTTAACTGAGTCAGGTTTGTAGGCCTCCTTGCTCGCACATGCTTTTTCAGTTCTGCCCACAAATGTTCTATAGGATTGAGGTCAGGCCGCTCCAATACCTTGACTTTGTTGTCCTTAAGCCATTTTGCCACAACTTTGGAAGTATGCTTGGGGTCATTGTCCATTTGGAAGACCCATTTGCGACCAAGCTTTAACTTCCTGACTGATGTCTTGAGACATCAGACATGTCTTCCTGACTGATGTCTCTGATGTCTTCCTCATGATGCCATCTATTTTGTGAAGTGCACCAGTCCCTCCTGCAGCAAAGCACCTCCACAACATGATGCTGCCACCCCCGTGCTTCACCGTTGGGATGGCGTTCTTCGGCTTGCCTCCCCCTTTTTCCTCCAAACATAACGATGGTCATTATGGCCAAACAGTCCTATTTTTTTTCATCAGACCAGAGGACATTTCTCCAAAAAGTATCATCTTTGTCCCCATGTGCAGTTGCAAACCATAGTCTGGCTTTTTTATGACGGTTTTGGAGCAGTGGCTTCTTCCTTGCTGAGCGGCCTTTCAGGTTATGTCGATATAGGACTCGTTTTACTGTGGATATAGATACTTTTGTACCTGTTTCCTCCAGCATCTTCACAAGATCCTTTGCTGTTCTTCTGGGATTGATTTGCACTTTTCACACCAAAGTACGTTCATCTCTAGGAGACAGATCGCGTCTCCTTCCTGAGCGGTAAGACAAAGTTAAGGTATTGGAGTGGCCATCACAAAGCCCTGACCTCAATCCCATAGAAAATTTGTGGGAAGAACTGAAAAAGTGTGTGCAAGCAAGGAGGCCTACAAACCTGACTCAGTTACACCAGCTCTGTCAAGAGGAATGGGCCAAAATTCACCCAACTTATTGTGGGAAACTTGTAGAAGGCTACCCGAAACGTTTGACCCAAGTTAAACAATTTAAAGGCAATGCTACCAGATACTAATTGAGTGTATGTAAACTTCTGATCCACTACGAATGTGATGAAAGAAATAAAAGCTGAAATAAATAATTCTCTCTACTATTATTCTGACATTTCACATTCTTAAAATAAAGTGGTGATTCTAACTGACCTAAGACAGATAATGTTTTTACTAGGATTAAATGTCAGGAATTGTGAAAAACTGAGTTTAAAATGTATTTGGCAAAGGTGTATGTAAACTTCCGACTTCAACTGTAGGGTCATGCTGAGAAGGTGTACGTCAGAGGAGGCTGGTGGGGAGAGCTATAGAAGGACGGCTCATTGTAATGGCTGGAATGGAATAAATGGAACAGAACAGTATCAAACACATTAAACATATGGAAACCACACATTTGACTCCGTTCTGTTTATCCCATTTCAGCCATTAAAATGGGACCATCCTCCGATAGCTCCCCCCACCATCCTCCTCTGGTGCACATGTTGAGGGATTGCCTATGTTAATAAATGTGTAGTCTACATGCCAACAGAGTACCGATCATGTCTTTGTGTAACCTTTATTCCAAATGTCAAGTTTACTTGTATTGAAATTATAACCTGTCAGATGAGTTGCATACTGTACCTGTGTTGCTACTTGAGTAGACGTGTGCCACTGGGCCTATGTGGCTGGATGGAGTAACCCTAGCGATGCCACTGCAGGACACAGGGAACTGGGACAACATATACCTCTTCTCCATCTTCTCCCTACTGATAGGAACACAGTCAGTCATCACAGAAACATCTTTGCCATCTCTACATAGGGGACAGCCACAGTATGATCTGGAGACAGTAGCACTATTGAAACCCTAGAGGGTGCTCTAGTCTAGCCGTCAAGATTACAAAAGCACAGCATCAACACCCTCTGTTTCACCAACACACCAGCAACAAGTTGTGTGAGAAATAGTTATTTGAGATGAACCAGTGCCATGAATGGTACAGAGAATTGCTAGACATTTTTTTGAACAACTTTTGAGTCAGTACTCTTACAAATACAGTACACGGAGGTGGAAATATGACACATACACAATTTTGACAACTCACCATATTATATAGCCAGGGAAAATCGTGTTAATTTAGCTGCATTGCCAGGTGGAGAAAAAAAACAGGCTTGACAGTGTAATGAGTGATCCCGAATAAGCTCCCATTAAGCTCACTGATAGACAGATCTATGGAAAAGCACCTGAGGAACTTTCCACTCCCTGTCACCAACACACATGGTCGTACCTGGCTAAACCTGGCTAATGGAAACATGCTGATATTAGCTGTGGAAACACGCTGAGTGATAGTGTTCTCTCTCAGTACCACTCCTACGCTACAACAGGTGACTGGGTTTTCCATCCGGTTTATTCTTTCCATCTTCCCTTTAGGTACAACTTATCTGGACTAACCAATCTACCCCACCGGAATGCTAGTTAACCATTGACAACCAAATTACGATTAATCTTTATACCATGACATCCCTTACAAAAAAAGATTGCAGTTAGAATGCAGTACAACTGCAGTATGCTGCGTCCAAAATAACACAGTTTCTTTTAATATGGTAATTTTGCAGTGTAACTGCAGTTACAGTGCAGCATAACTACAGTTACAGTACAGTATAACTGCAGTTCAACTGCAGTTCACTGTAGTTATTCTGCAATTATTGAGTCCAAAATACCACAGTCGACTGCAGTTACTGCACTTTTACATCAGTTTAAAAACTGCAATATTTTTTTGTAAGGGATTGTTGAATACAAATTTCTGGCTTGAAGGGCATTCTAGAGCATTATTTTCTTATAACGCACGGTATATTTGCAATTCAATGGCCATAGTTAATTTTTACATGTTTTGTTTGAGCTGCTTTGAAAGCGTTAGTATAAAAGGGATTATCAACTTGTGGTTCTCAGGGAAATAATGCAACTCCATGGAAGGTTAGTTCCACTCCGCTATCGCGTGTCGTTCATTATATTCCATAGAACACATAACCTCGTCTTGATTGTCCCTTACATAAACACCATTGACAAATCTCCTGTGTTAATGTTAAATAAAATAAACAAATGCTACACAAACTATGAAGTATGACTATCTAAATGATAAAAGTATGAAACATTAGTTGTAAATAGAGTATCTATCCATCTACCCATCCATCCATCTACCCAACCATCTACCCATTCCAATCTACCATCCATGATCTACCACCATCCATCATCATCCATCCTCCATCTACCCATCACTCCATCTACCCACATCTCTACCCATCCATCCATCTACCCATCCCTCCATTCTACCCATCCATCATACCATCATCCATCACCCTCCATCCCCCATCCATCATCATCTCCATCCATCCATCTACCCATCCATCCATCTACCCATCATCATCCATCCATCCATCCATTTACCATCCATCCATTTACCCATCCATCTCTCCCATCCATCCATCTACCCATCTACCATCATCATCTCCATCATTCATCCTCCATCCATCACCCATCCATCCATCTACCCATCATCCATCTACCATCCATCCATCTACCCATCCATCCATCTACCCATCATCCATCTACCCATCCCCATACTACCCACCATCCATCTACCATCCATCCCTCTACGCACCCTCCCCACACCATCCATCCATCATCACCCATCCATCCACCATGCATCCATCTACCCATGCATCCATCACCATCTCCATCTGCATCCATCTACCCATCCACCTCATCCATCATCCATCCTCATCATCTACATCCATCCATCCATCCATCCATCCATCCATCCATTCCATCATCCATCCATCCATCTACACTCATCATCCATTCTATACCCACTGAACTTAATGCTTCTGGTTGTCTGATTACACAGGGTATTAGTTTAAGCGAATGGGCAGATCTATGTTTTCATGGGGATATGTGCGGGTACCGAGGTGCTGGTGAATCAACGAGGCGTCGTGGGATCTTGGTGACAGCATGTGTTTCATGGACCGACTTTCACATCTCTGCAGTTAGCCGAACGCTGAACGAAGATCGGTTGCTCTGAGACTTCTTCTTGGCTCCCTGGGTGAGGTCATACTTGTTCAGATCCTCCTCTGTGAGTCCAAGGAACTGCAGGGGACAAAAACACATTTAAGAGCACAGATAGGGGCTACTAGGGAGAATGTGATTGTTTGGGGAAGACAGCAACTGTTGTTTGATCTATTCTAATGTCTATTGTTGGGGCTTTCTAATAACAGACATGTAGCCTCATTCTGACATGTTATCATTGATATTGCACTTGTCCAGACTACTTGCTTCTAAATATCCTTTGCTGTTTGATGTTGTTTTTTAATATGTAATTTTGTCAGTATTGTGATTGCTGCAAAATGAATCCCTCTTTGAGGACATAAACGTTTTCTGAATCTGAACTCTTTCCCTGCATACACCCCATTTCCAAGCCAGAACAAAGCCACTTGTAGTTATATCCTTATCTCTTCAGCTCTATAGGTGTCTTAAATGCCACTCATCCACTGTAACCTAAACCCACCAATGAGAGACTCTCTCCTTCCTCAAAGCCCACCCACCTCCTCCATGGTCAACTGCTTGAACACTGGGTAGTACTTGTGCAGGCGGAGTTTCCTCAGCCAGTCCAGGATGCCGTTCTGTTCTGGGATGCTCTGCAGTGGAGGACCAGGGTTCTGGAGGTGGCCGGGAGGGAGTGCGTTGTCCCCCCCTGCTACCCCCACCCCACCGGGGGGAAGGATGGGCACAGTGCCCTGGGGGGGCAGCTGGGTAGGAGAGCGAGTCTGAATGGAGTTGTGAACGCTCATGACTGTCTGGATACTGGCTACACCACATAAAGCCCTGAGAGAGGGGCGGGGGGGTGAAAGAGGATAGGAAACATGGAGGAAAAATAGGGAAAGGTTCATGACAGAAAAAGGACAGTGAAGAGACATATTGCAAAGGATGGAATTAATGTAATTAAGATATTAAGATAATTATACAGTTTGCAGATTTGGATAGGCAGCAACAGTCTATATCAAACTGAGTGAAAGAGTACACTACATTACCAAAAGTATGTGGACACCTGCTAGTCGAACATCTCATTCCAAAACCATGGGCATTAATATGGAGTTGGTCCCCCCTTTGCTGCTATAACAGCCTCCACTCTTCTGCGAAGGCTTTCCACTAGATGTTGGAACATTGCTGCAGGACTTGCTTCCATTCAGCCACAAGAGCATTATTGAGGTCGGGCACTGATGTGGGGCGATTAGGCCTGGCTCGCAGTTGGCATTCCAATTCATCCCAAAGGTGTTCGATGGGGTTGAGGTCAAGACTCTGTGCAGGCCAGTCAAGTTCTTCCACACTGATCTCGACAAACCATTTCTGTATGGACTTCGCTTTGTGCATGGAGGTATTGTCATGCTGAAACAGGAAAGGGCCTTCCCCAAGCTGTTGCCACAAAGTTGGAAGCACAGAATCGTCTAGAATGTCATCGAATGCAGTATTGTTAAGATTTCCCTTCCTTTCACTAAGGTGCCTAGACCAAATCATGAAAAACAGCCCCAGAACATTATTTCTCCTCCACCAAACTTTACAGTTGGCACTATGCATTGGGGCAAGTAGCGTTCTCCTGGCATCCGCCAAACTCAGATTCGTCCGTCGGACTACGACAGTGGGGCAAAAAAGTATTTAGTCAGCCACCAATTGTGCAAGTTCTCCCACTTAAAAAGATGAGAGGCATTTGGATGATCCAGAAGAAAATTGGGAGAATGTCATATGGTCAGATGAAACCAAAATATAACTTTTTGGTAAAAACTCAACTCGTCGTGTTTGGAGGACAAAGAATGCTGAGTTGCATCCAAAGAACACCATACCTACTGTGAAGCATGGGGGTGGAAACATCATGCTTTGGGGCTGTTTTTCTGCAAAGGGACCAGGACGACTGATCCGTGTAAAGGACAGAATGAATGGGGCCATGTATCGTGAGATTTTGAGTGAAAACCTCCTTCGATCAGCAAGGGCATTGAAGATGAGACGTGGCTGGGTCTTTCAGCATGACAATGATCCCAAACACACCGCCCGGGCAACGAAGGAGTTGCTTCGTAAGAAGCATTTCAAGGTCCTGGAGTGGCCTAGCCAGTCTCCAGATCTCAACCCCATCTCAACCCCAACGTTTTCTGTAAGTCTTCACACACTGTTGCTGGTATTTTGGCCCATTCCTCCATGCAGATCTCCTCTAGAGCAGTGATGTTTTGGGGCTGTTGCTGGGCAACACAGACTTTCAACTCCCTCCAAAGAACCCCAGAAAATCTTTGGAGGGAGTTGAAAGTCTGTGTTGCCCAGCAACAGCCCCAAAACATCACTGCTCTAGAGGAGATCTGCATGGAGGAATGGGCCAAAATACCAGCAACAGTGTGTGAAGACTTACAGAAAACGTTTCACCTCTGTCATTGCCAACAAAGGGTATATAACAAAGTATTGAGATAAACTTTTGTTATTGACCAAATACTTATTTTCCACCATAATTTGCAAATAAATTCATTAAAAATCCTACAATGTGATTTTCTGGATTTTTTTTTCTCATTTTGTCTGTCATAGTTGAAGTGTACCTATGATGAAAATTACAGTTCTCTCTCATCTTTTTAAGTGGGAGAACTTGCACAATTGGTGGCTGACTAAATACTTTTTTGCCCCACTGTATATGGTGAAGCGTGATTTTCACTACAGAAAACGCATTTCTATTGCTCCAGAGTCCAATGGTGGTGAGCTGTACACCATTCCAGCCGAAGCTTGGCATTGCACACGGTGATCTTAGGTAGTGAGTGCTGCAACCGAGGATACTCGGTTGCAGCACCGAGTGTCTACGCACTTCAGCATTCGGCAGTCCCGTTCTGTGAGCTTGTGTGGCCTACCACTTCATGGCTGAGCCGTTGTTGCTCCTAGACGTTTCCACTTCACAATAACAGCACTAACAGTTGACCAGGGCAGCTCTAGCAAGGCAGACATTTGACGAATTGACTTGTTGGAAAGGTGGTATCCTATGATGGTGCCATGTTGAAAGTCACTGAGCTCTTCAGTATGGCCATTCTATTGACAGTGTTTGTCTATGGAGATTGCATGGCTGTGTACTCAATTTTACACACTTGTCAGCAACGGGTGTGGCTGAAATAGCCGAATCCACTAATTTGAAGGTGTGTCTCCATACTTTTGTATATATAGTGTATATTGAGTGTTAAAGAGGGGAGCCCACCTGTTGGCTCCTCTGTATTGAAACAAGCACCCAAGACCTGTAGCACATGAAAGAAACATAGATCAGTCAGCCACATAATCAACAACCTCTAAACAAGTATACTCTATGAATGGCGATATATACAGTACGCAAAACTCATTTTTGAATCTTGTCTATTGTTTATTGACTTCTTGACCTCTTTACAAGTTAGGAACGAAATATCAGCTGAGGATCACCCGTTTTTCCAGTTTAATTTAAGAGCAGTGTGATATTTCAGCACTTTACTGGGGCCTGTGGTACCACATTACAGCAGAGTAAGATAGATTTTTATTTCACTGCATCCCAAGGGTCTCGCAATATCAGCCAAGGGGTGAAAGGCTAGCTGCTCCAGACACAGTCAGACAGACATCCAGGGCTCTCCCACTGCCACTGCCCTGCCTGGGGAGACGGAACTATAAATAAACTCTAGGATGGAACTATAAATAACCCCCCCCCCAACACCCTTCAAACCCCAGAGATGAAGTGCCACTCCTCTCAGCCAAACAGAGAGGGGGACATATACGTCCCATGAACACAGAGTAGGGTTAGGACAGGAGTCTTACTTGCAGTGGAGGGGGGGGAGAGGGCGGTGGTGGCAGTGCTGAAGAAGAGTTCGGCTTGGTAGTGTTTGAGAATGTGGGCTGGAAGCACTGTCAGGCACCTGTACAAGGAACGAACATATGAGATTACGTTACATTCCATGCTTGATATGATTCCTTCCCTCCTTATCTCTTGTCTTTGACAGTAACACCTGGAACTAGGTCAAAAACAACATTAAAACAACATGGTTTGTTTTCAAAACAAATCAAATCAAATTTTATTTGTCACATGCGCCGAATACAACAGGTGTAGACCTTACAGTGACATGCTTACTTACAAGCCCTTATCCAACAATGCAGTTTTAAAAAATACCACAAAAAAAGACTAAGACATAAAAGTAACAAATAATTAAAGAGAAGCAGTAAAATAACAAAAGGCTATATACAGGTGGTACCGGTACAGAGTCAATGTGCGGGGGCACCGGTTAGTCGAGGTAATTGAGAAAATATGTACATGTAGGTAGAGTTAAAGTGATAGATATTAACAGAGAGTAGCAGCAGCGTAAAAGTGGGGGTGGGGGGGCAATGCAAATAGTCTAGGTAGCCATTTGATAAGATGTTCAGGAGTCTTATGGCTTGGGGGTAGAAGCTGTTTAGAAGCATCTTGGACCTAGACTTGGCACTCCGGTACCGCTTGCCATGCGGTAGCAGAGAGAACAGTCTATGACTAGGGTGGCTGGAGTCTTTGACAATTTTTAGAGCCTTCCTCTGACACCGCCTGGTATAGAGGTCCTGGATGGCAGGAAGTTTGGCCCTAGTGATGTACTGGGCCGTACGCACTACCCTCTGTAGTGTCTTGTGGTTTGAGGCCGAGCAGTTGCCATTACAGGCAGTGATGCAACCAGTCAGGATGCTTTCGATGGTGCAGCTGTAGAACCTTTTGAGGATCTGAGGACCCATGCCAAATCTTTTCAGTCTCCTGATGGGGAATAGGTTTTGTCGTGCCCTCTTCACAACTGTCTTGGTGTGCTTTGACCATGTTAGTTTGTTGGTGATGTGGACACCAAGGAACTTGAAGATCTTAACCTGCTCCACTACAGCCCCGTCGATGAGAATTGGAGTGTGCTTTGTCCTCGTTTTCCTGTAGTCCACAATCACCTCCTTTGTCTT
>NC_036842.1:60387126-60401359 GCF_002910315.2 Salvelinus sp. IW2-2015
CATCCACTATGAGGAAATAGCAAGCATTTTTTAAACAGTCTGTTTGAGATACAAGTTTGAGTTGGGGTTGGGCCAAGATAAAAGCAAAGCAGTGCGACAAAAACAATAACACAGAGTTACACATGGGATAAACAGTCAATAACACAACAGAAACATCTATGTACAGTGTGTGCAAATGTAGTAAGGTTAGGGAGGTAAGGCAATAAAATAGGTCAATAGTGGCGAAATAATTACAATTTCGCATTAACACTGGAGTGATGTACAGATGATGATGTGCAAGTAGAGATACTGGGGTGCAAAAGAGCCCAAAAAATAAATAACAATATAGTCAGATGACAATAGAGCAGCTGGTGCAGCAGTGTTCTCTCGGGTAATCAATGTCTCCTTCAGTGCCAAAAAGTGTAGAGACTGAAGGGCACTAGGAATTCCACACGGGTTGTGCACGCAGGGTACACAACATTAGAGGGGTTGCCGCTACGGGGTAGGGGAGCATCTGTAAAACCTACGTTGAAGAGGAGCGAACTGGGGTAGAAAACACACACATACAAGTGCCTTCAGAAAGTATTCACAACCTTTGACTTTTCCACATATTGTTGTGCTACAAAGTGGGATTAAAATTGATTTAATTGGCATTTTTTTGTCAACGATCTACACAAAACACTCTGTAAGATCAAATTGGATAATTATTTTTTTATTTGTAAAGCATATACAGTATGAAAAATAAAACACTATACAGTATATACAAAAGTTTGTGGAAACACCTTCAAATTAGTGGATTCGGCTATTTCAGCCATACCCATTGCTGTCAGGTGTATAAATTCGAGCACACAGCCATGCAATCGCCATAGACAAACACTGATAGTAGAATGGCCTTACTGAAGAGCTCAGTGACTTTCAACGTGGCACCGTCATAGGATGACACCTTTCCAACAAGTCAGTTCGTCAAATTTCTGCCCTGCTAAAGCTCCCCCGGTCAACTGTACTGTTATTGTGAAGTGGAAAGGTCTAAGATGCAAGTATATTACTCGCTAATGTTCAGTCTCTGGACAATAAAGTAGAGGAGCTCAGGGCGAGGATCTCTTTCCAGAGAGACATCAGGGACTGTAACATACTTTGTTTCACAGAATCATGGCTCTCTACAGATATACAGTTCACATCCATACAGCCAGCTGAGTTCTCAGTACATCGCRCAGACAGGAATAAAGAACTCTCTGGGAAGAAGAAAGGAGGTGGTGTATGTTTCATGAAGAACTATTCATGGTGTGATTGTGATAACGTACATAAAGCTCAATTCCTTTTGTTCATCCGACCTAGAATACCTCACAATCAAATGCAGACCATATTACCTCCCAAGAGAATTCTCTTCGGTTATAGTCACAGCCGTATATATTCCACCTCAAGCCGATTCCACGACAGCCCTCAAGGAACTACACTGGACTTTGTGCAAACTGGAAACCACATATCCCGAGGCCGCATTTATTGTACCTGGGGATTTTAACAAAGACAATTTGAGGAAAACACTACCGAAGTTCTGTCAACACATTGACTGTAGTACCTGTGCTGGAAAAACGCTCGACCACAGCTACATCCCCTTCCGAGATGCCTACAAGGCCCTCCCCCGCTCTTCCTTCGGCAAATCAGATCACGACTCCATTTTGATTTTGTTCCTCCCTTCCTTTAGGCAGAAACTCAAACAGGAAGTACCCGTGCTATGGTTTATTCAATGCTGGTCTGACCAATTGGATTCCATGCTTCAAGACTGGGATATGTTCCGAGGTCTTGCTCCCGGACAAGCTGAACACGTTCTTCGCCCACTTTGAGGATAACACAGTGCCACCGACATAGCCCGCTCYTAAGGACAGTGGGCTCTCATTCTCCGTGGCTGACGTGAGTAAGACATTTAAGCATGTTAAAACCTCTACGGGATTGGTGTCCCTAAACCGGGACGGTTGTTGCTCAATATGCGATAATGTGACTAGAATGATGTTGTAAATAACAGCCAATTCTGGGACATAGACATGTCTTATACGGGCAGAAAACTTACATTCTTGTTAATATAACTGCAGTGTCCAATTTACAGTAGCTATTACAACAACAAAAATACCATGCTATTGTTTGAGGATAGTGCACAACAACAAAACATTTTTATCACAGCAACTGGTTTGATACATTCACCTTTGAAGGTAAATACTGTACTTACATTCCGTAATATTGCCCCCCCCTTCCCGCCAGGTCATCTAGATGTGTGAAGGTTAGTGTMTTTTCTGTAGGGAAGATAATGATCCATCATGAATGACATTCCTGGGAATATGTCAACTTCATTTTTGGATTACCACAGAATTTGTGTATGTTCTCTATAGTTATGTACTATAAATTGAACAATTCTGCACCTTCAGGCAAACTCTTGGCAGACTTGATACAATATGTTGTGTAGTGTTGTAATTCTTCACTGGATCAGTCTGAAACTGGTTGAGAGAATGCCAAGAGTGTGCAAAGCTGTCATCAAGGCAAAGGGTGGCTACTTTGAAGAATCTCAAATCTAAAATATATTTAGATTTGTTTAACACTTTTTTGATGATGATGATTGCATATGTGTTATTTCATAGTTTTGATGTCTTCACTATTATTCTACAATGTAGAAAATAGTAAAAATAAATAAAAACCCTTGAATGAGTAGGTGTGTCCAATCTTTTGACTGGTACTGTATGTAAGAATGCTGTTCATTGACTATAGCTCAGCCTTCAACATCATAGTACCCTCCAAGCTCACCATCCAAGATGGCATAGCAGTCAGACGTCCTTTGTCCTCGTCTTGTCGTGTCCCATATATATATATATTTACACCTTTCTTCGCATATCTTTTATATATTTTCTTTTCCAAAAACTCAACTTCAAAACACTTTCCTGCAACCCACCTCACCAATTAAAAAAAAATAAGTATTATTTACCTCAAATCTGAAAATCCACAATAGAAGCTAGCCAGAAGCTAGCCAGAAGCTAACCAGAAGCTAACCAGAAGCTAGCCAGAAGCTAACCAGAAGCTACCCAGAAACTAGCCAGTTTACTGGCTAACGTTAGTATTTCAGCTAACCACGGTTTGTGGTCTTCAGCTATTCCTTTAGCTCGAAAATCTATTGGCACTTTTTTACAACGCGACTCATACCAGAACATACCGGACCTATTTTTTCTCCATATCCCCGGATTTCAACCGCAAGCTCTGGACATTTACACCTGGATTTCGCAGCTAGTTAGCTGCTACCCGTGTGACTATTGGCTTACGTCGATCCCGGAGCAAACATCAATTATTCCGGAGCTAGCCATCTGAAGAGTTCCATCAGCCACTCCTGGGCTACAATCACCTATCCGGACCCGTTTTACTGCCAATGCGGAGCCCCACCGGGCCTTCACGACTGGCCTACCGACGTTATCTGCCCGAGGGAGTTATCCAACTGGCACCTCCGTCGCGACGTTACCTGAACGGCCATCTGCGGCCCGCTAATCGTTAGCTGTCTTATCGGCTATCTGAATAAGTCTATCGGACAATTTTTCTTGGGTCACTATAACTATATCTATTATGCCAATTGGATTGATCCCCTCTACCACACGGAACCCCACTAATCTACCGACGGAAACGCACGAGTTGGCTAAAAACAGACCTCCATCCTATGCTAGCTTGCTACCGATGGCCCGGCTGGCTGTCTGAATCGCCGTGACCCCAACCAACCTCTACTCACTGGACCCTTATGATCACTCAACTAAGCATGCCTCTCCTCAATATGCCTTGTCCATTGCTGTTCTGGTTAGTGTTTATTGGCTTATTTCACTGTAGAGCCTCTAGCCCTGCTCACTATATCTTATCCAACCTTTCAGTTCCACCACCCACACATGCGATGACATCACCTGGTTTCAATGATGTTTCTAGAGACAATATTTCTCTCATCATCACTCAATACATTTACATTACATTTAAGTCATTTAGCAGACGCTCTTATCCAGAGCGACTTACAAATTTGGTTGCATTCACCTTATTGACATCCAGTGGAACAGCCACTTTACAACAGTGCATCTAAATCTTTTAAGGGGGGGGGGGGGGGGGGTCAGAAGGATTACTTTATCCTCCTCTTCTTCTCTCCCTCCTGGTACAGGGAATCTACTTCTCTCTTCATCCCCCTTTCCTTCCTTGTCTGTTTTTTGGGGCCATCCTTTCCCTCTTCTGTTTCCCATCCTTCCCTTCCTGTTTCGACTTGATCTCTTCCTGTTTCCCATCCTTCCCTTCCTGGTTCGACTTGATCTCTTCCTGTTTCCATCCTTCCTTTCCTGGTTCGACTTGATCTCTTCCTGTTTCCATCCTTCCCTTCCTGGTTCGACTTGATCTCTTCCTGTTTCCATCCTTCCTTTCCTGGTTCGACTTGATCTCTTCTGTTCCCATCCTTCTCTCCGTTTGCCGTCGCCTTCGATGGTTCGACTTGATCTCTTCCTGTTTGTGGTGACCTCTCCTGTTTCCCATCTTAGGCCCCTCCTCTCTTGGCAACCTCCTGCAGGTTGTACTTCCTGTATAGAGTGTAGTCCCTGACGACGCTGACGCAGCACACATCCTGTGAGACCTCGACGATGATGGTGAGCTCAGGGGGGGTCAATACCTAGGTTACCTACTGTAGTCACATCCTCCGCCCCCAGAAACTTCCTTTTACTCTCTGTTCTAGACGTTCTGATGCAGCAATTCTCATAGCTTTTTAGCCGTACCTTATCCTACCCCTCCTCTGTTTCTTGTGATGTAGAGGTGAATCCAGCCCTGCAGTGCCTAGCTCCACTCCTATTCCCCAGGCACTCTCTTTTGATGACTTCTGTAACCGTAATAGCCTTGGTTTCATGTTACATTAGAAGCCTCCTCCCTAAGTTTGTTTTATTCACTGCTTTAGCACACTCTGCCCACCGGATGTTCTAGCCGTGTCTGAATCCTGGCTAGGAAGACCCATCAAAATTCGACATTTTCATCCCTAACTACAACATTTTCAGACAAGATAGAACGGCCAAAGGGCAGTGTTGCAATCAGAATTCTGTCCTACTATCCAGGTCTGTACCCAAACAATTTGAACTTCTACTTTTAAAAATCCCCACCGTCTTTAAAAAAGCTCTCACACGTTGCCGCCTGCTATAGACCACCCTCTGCCCCCAGCTGCTGTCTCTGGACACCATATGTGAACTGATTGCCCCCCCATCTATCTTCAGAGCTCGTGCTGCTAGGCGACCTAAACTGGAACATGGCTAACACCCCAGCCATCCTACAATCTAAGCTTGATGCCCTCCATCTCACACAAATTATGAATGAACCTACCAGGTCACCACCCAAAGCCGTAAACACGGCACCCTCATAGATATAATCCTAACCAACTTGCCCTCTAAATACACCTCTGCTGTTTTCAACCAAGATATTCACGATCACTGCCTCATTGTTGCATCCGTAATGGTCAGCGGTCAAACGACCTCACTCACTCACTGTCAAACGCTCCTCCTGAAACACTCTCAACGAGCAGGTCCTTTTAATCGACCTGGCCGGGGTATCCTGGAGGATATTGATCTTCATCCCGTCAGTAGAGGATGCCTGGTTATTTTTTTTAAATGCCTTCCTCACCATCTTAAATAAGCATGCCCCATTCAAGAAATGTAGAACCAGGACAGCATATAGCCCTTGGTTCTCTCCAGACCTGACTGTGCCTTAACCAACACCAAAAACATGCATCAGCATCGAACAGGCCCCGTGATATGCAACTTCTCAGGGAACGCTAGAAACCAATAACAACAGGCAGTTTGAAAATGCAAGGCTAGCTTTTAAGCAGAAATTTGCTTCCTGCAACACAAACTCAAAAAGTTATGGGACACTGTAAAGTCCATGGAGAATAAGAACATCTCCTCCCAGCTGCCCACTGACTGAAGATAGGAACACACTGCTCACCACCGATGAAATCCACCTATATGAGAATTTCAATAAGCATGTCTACGGCTGCCATGCTTTCCACCTGGCTACCCTCACCCCGGTCAACAGCACTGCACCCCCCACAGCTACTCGCCCAAGCCTTTCCATTTCCCTTCTCCCAAATCCAGTCAGCTGATATTCTGAAAGAGCTGGAAATCTGGACCCTACAAATCAGCCGGCGATAGATTCTGGACCCTTTCTTTCTAAAATTATCTGCTCTGAAATTGTTGCCATTACTAGCCTGGTCAACCTCTCTTTCGTGTCGTCTGAATTCCCAAAGATTGGAAAGCAGCTGCGGTCATTCCCCTCTTCAAAGGGGCACATCTTGACCCAAACTGCTACAGACCAATATCTATCCTACCGCTGCCTTTCTAAGGTCTTCGAAAGCCAAGTCAACAAACAGATATCGACCATTTCGAATCCCACCATACCTTCTCCGCTATGCAATCTTGTTTCAGAGCTGGTCATGGTGTCACCTCAGCCACGCTCAAGGTCCTAACGATACCTTAACCGCCATCGATAAGAAAACAAATACTGTCAGCAGCCGGTATCATTGACCTGGCACGGCTTCGACTCTTGCAATCACCACATCTCCATCGGCAGACTCGACAGCCTTGGTTCTCAAATGATTGCCTCGCCTGGTTCACCAACTACTTCTCTGATAGAGTTCAGTGTGTCAAATCGGAGGGTCTGTTGTCCGGTCCTCTGGCACGTCTCATGGGGGTGCCACAGGGTTCAATTCTTGGACCGACTCTCTTCTCTGTATACATCAATATGTCGCTCTTGCTTGCTGGTGAGTCTCTGATTCACCTCTACGCCAGACGACACCATTCTGTATACTTCTGGCCTTCTTTGGACACTGTGTTAACAACCCCTCCAGGAAGCTTCAATGCCATACAACTCTCCTCTCCGTGGCCTCCAATTGCTCTTAACACAAGTAAAACTAAATAAGCATGCTCTTCAACCGATCGCTGCCTGGCACCTGCCCGCCTGTCCAACATCAACTACTCTGGACGCGGCTCTGACTTAGAATATGTGGACAACATACAATACCTAGGTGTCTGGTTAGACTGTAAACCTCCTTCCAGACTCACATCAAACATCTCCGATCCAAAGTTAAATCTAGAATGGCTTCTATCCGCAACAAAGCATCCTTCACTCATGCTGCCAACATACCTTTGTAAAACTGACCCTCCTACCAATCCTCGACTTCGGTGGATGTCATTTACAAAATAGCCTCCAATACCTTCTCAATAAAATTGGATGCAGTCTATCACAGTGCCATCCGTTTTTGTCACAAAGCCCCATATACTACCACCACTGCGACCGTGTACGGCTCTCGTTGGTTGGCCCTCGCGCTGTTAAACTCGTCGCCAAACCCAGTGTCTACAGGTTCTACTAATCGTCTCCTAGGTAAAGCCCTGCCTTATCTCAGCTCACTGGTCACCATAGTAGCACCCACTCGTGCATGCGCTCCAGCAGGTATATCACATGGTCACCCCAAAGCCAATTCCCCTTTGGTCGCCTTTCCTTCCAGTTTCTCTGTGCCAGACTGGAACGAACTGCAAAATCACTGAGACTGGAGACTCATATCTACCTCATAGCTAAGCACAGCTGTCAGAGCAGCTCAGACAATTACTGCACCTGGTACATATCTCATCTATAATTAGCCCAAACAACTACCTCTTCCCTACTGTATTTATTTATTTATTTATTTTGCTCCTTTGCACCCCATTATTTCTATCGCTCTTGCACATTCTTCCACTGCAAATCAACCATTCCAGTGTTTTACTTGCTATATTGTATTTACTTTCGCCACCAGTGGCCTTCTTTTAGTTTGCCTTGCACCTTCCCTTATCTCACCTCACTTGCTCACATTGTATATAGACTTATTTTTCTACTGTATTATTGACTGTATGTTTGTTTTACTCCATGTGTAACTCTGTGTTGTTGTATGTGTCGAACTGCTTTGCTTTATCTTGGCCAGGTCGCATTTGTAAATGAGAACTTGTTCTCAACTTGCCTACCTGGTTAAGTAAAGGTGAAATAAATAAAACATTTAAATTAAGCTCGGGGCCCTGGGTCTGAACCCTGCTCCTGGGTCCTGGACTTCCTGACGGGGCGCCCCCAGATGGTGAAGGTAGGCAACAACACCTCCACTTCACTGATCCTCAACACAGGGGCCCCACAAGGGTGTGTGCTCAGCCCCCTTCTGTACTCTCTGTTCACCCATGACTGTGTAGCCACGCACGCCTCCAACTCAATCATCAAGTTTGCAGACAACACAACAGTAATAGGCCTGATTACCAACAATGACTAGACAGCCTACAGGGAGGAGGTGAAGGCCCTGGTAGAGTGGTGCCAGGAAAATAACGTCTCCCTCAACATCAACAAAACGAAGGAGCTGATCGTGGACTTCAGGAAACAGCTGAGGGAGCACGCCTCTATCCACATGGACGGGACCGCAGTGGAGAAGGTGGAAAGCTTCAAGTTCCTTGGAGTACACATCACTGACAATCTGAAATTGTCCACCCACACAGACAGGGTTGTGAAGAAGGCGCAACAGCGCCTTTTCAACCTCAGGAGGCTGAAGAAATTCGGCTTGGCCCCTAAGACCCTCACAAACTTTTACAGATGCACAATTGAGAGCATCCTGTCGGGCTGTATCACCGCCTGGTAAGGCGTTTCAACAATGCTGTGTAACTCCGGTAGGGCAACATCTGAAAAATAGAGCCTACTTAGTAGTGTGTACTGGGGCTCAAGGTGCTCGACCAGTCGGCAAAAGCCAACATCATCCACGACAGAGAACAGTTGATTGTCAAGGGCAATGAATGCCATTATCTTGGCGTTAATGGATTTTACCTTTGAGTTGCCTCACTGAAATCTTCTTACTCTTTCAAATGACTGCTGGACTTGAACTTGTTTAGTTTTTGGAAGTGTGCGCTTAGTATTTTTCTGCTTTTGTTCTGTGTAGCGCTGTACTTTTCGTGGCATCATTACTTCATCTACTTACGTTATATAGATATGCACCTCAGCTTTGACATCGGTTTTGCACCGATATATCGTGCATCCCTAGTTAGGCCGCCTGTATCTTTGTAGTGACTGGGTGTATTGATACACCATCCAAAGTGTAATTAATAACTTCACCATGCTCAAAGGGATTTTCAATGTCTACTTTTATATTTTCACCCATCTACCAATAGGTGGCATTTCTTTGCGAGGCATTGGAAAACCTCCCTGGTCTCTGTGGTTGAATCTGTGTTTGAAATTCATGATTTTTTAATGACTACCTAATCTCTGTACCCCACACATACAATTATCTGTAAGGTCCCTCAGTCGTAGATTGGTAAAAATTAAAAAAGCCGACATTGAAAATCCCTTTCATGTTAAACACTATTATTGCACACAGTGTGAGTCGAGGCAACTTATTATGTGACTTTTTAAGCATATGTAAACTCCTGAACATATTTAGGCTTGCCATAAAAAAGGACTTGAATACTAACTGGCTCAAGACATTTCATCTTTTCATTTTTTATTCATTTGTAAACATTTCGAAAAACATAATTCCACTTTGACATTATGGGGTATTGTGTGTAGGACAGTGACAAAAACATCTAAATATAATCCATTTTAAATTCAGGTTGTAAGACAACAAAATGTGGAACACTTCGAAGGGGTGTGAATACTTTGCGAAGACACTGTACCAAAGCTACAAAAGAGCAAAATGAGATCATCAGAAAATAACTAGGTAAGATACTCAAGTGAGAGAGTGGTGTGGAGCCTTCCTTTCCTTCCCTCCTCAAACAACTCAGAAGAGTGTCTTTGTTTCAGAGACAAAATTACCACTTCACAATACTGCCACCGCTGAAAAAACAGGGGAGTCTGAAGTACCTGCATTAATTTCCCTGCAGAATTGAAAGACACACCTCCCAGCACTGATTGCTTGGAAGAGGTGAAGTCCTGTGTGGCTCAGTTGGTAAAGCAAGGCTCTTGCAATGCCAGGGTTGTGGGTTTGATTCCTATGGGAGACCAGTATGAAAATGCATGTGTTCACTAATGTAAGTCGCCCTGGATAATTAAACTTATTTTAGTCCACAAGAACTGAGCAATCAAACAGCGTTATTAAGTATGCCCTAGCAAGACAGCAGCTACTTATCGAATAAAAAATATACTTGGTAATGAACTTCCGACAGTCATTGACCAACGTATGAAGAGAGACGTGCGCCTGCAGCAGTTACACTCAGAAATAAGAAATCATTATTTTTAACACACATGAATTAATATAGTCAGGTAGGCTAAGTTAACTTTTTACAGAATGGCATTACATAATTTGCAATTTCATGTGTGAAACATTGCTACAGCAACATGTTAACCTCTCTGGTACAAGTGGGACGCAAGCGTCAAATTCAAAACAACAGAAATCCCATAATTAAAATTCCTCAAACATACAAGTATTATACACCATTTTAAAGATAAAGTTCTTGTAAATCCAACCACAGTGTCCGATTTCAAAAAGGCTTTACTGCGAAAGCACACCATGCGATTATGTTAGGTCAGCACCTAGTCACAGAAAACCATACAGCCATTTTCCAGCCAAGGAGAGGGCTCACAAAAGTCAGAAATAGCAATTAAATTAATTACTAACCTTTGATGATCTCCATCTGGTGGCACTCCCAGGTCTCCATGTTAGACAATAAATGTTCGTTTTGTTAGATAATTTCCCTCTTTATGACCAAAAACCTCCTTTTTGTTCACGCGTTTTGTCCAGTAATCCGAATGCACAAGGCGCGTGCACAAGTCCAGACGAAAAGTTTTTAAAAAGTACAATAAAAGTTAGTAGAAACATGCCAAACGATGTTTAAAATCAATCCTCCGGTTGTTTTTGTCATAAATAATCAATAATATTTAGTTCAAATATTTTTTATTGAACACACACAAGAATGGTGTATAGGCATAAAAGACAGGTATACGATTCTTATCTAAACATAAAAGAGCAGACAGAAACAACAAGACCCAGAGTTCTGGGTACAAAACAAATATTACAAAACAAGACATACAGAACAGAGACAGGTAGAAAGAAAGAGGGTAGATGTCACACCCCCACTTATCCCCCCCCCTTATTACCCCCTATTCCCCTCCCGACTGCTCGGGTGGCGGGGCCAGCACATGTTGCCCAAAGGTAGATTAAAATATTACAATTGAGAGTGCGTTAAAAATTACAAATTCACAGCACCGAATGGTCCAGGTAAGAGAGGAAAGGCTGCCAGATTTGATCAAATGTTGATAATTTATTGTGTACAGTGTACAGTGTTTGCCAATTCGCTGAGCCATCATTTGGTAGAGGGCACTTCCCTCCTTTTCCAAAAAAACAAGATTTGTTTATTTGCCGAAATGAGACTGTAAGAGATGAGTTGTTTTTGGGGGTTGGTTAATCCGTTTAGGGAATCAGACACTCCCAGGATTATCAGAAGCGGGTCTGGGTCTATTGAAGTCTCCAGAACTTCAGAGAGGATCCTAAATTTTCCACACCAATAACCATACAAGCTAGAGCATAGGGCAAAGCAGTGGAGTAGTGTACCCTGCGTAGCCTGACATTTATCACACATAGGGGATGTATCAGGAAATATCCTATGCAGTTTGGTTTTGGAATAGTGTAACCTGTGTAATACCTTGAATTGTATGAGACGATGTCTGGAGTTAATGGAGCAGGTGTGGATATACTCCAAGCTATCTTCCCAGTCTGTCACCGAAATGTCAGTCCCTAGTTCTTCCTCCCATTTTGCCTTAATGGCATCTGTAGAAGGTGGGCTAACAGATTGAAAAGCATCATATAGACGAGATATCAGTTTGTCTGAGGTGGGGGATGTTTTTATGCATCCGTCAAACATGTAAGGTTTAGCGTTCCCAAATGGTGGGAGGTGTTTTCTAACATAGTCTCTAATTTGTAGGTATCTGAAAAAGTTACTTCTGGGAAGATTATAAGTTTCCCTCAGCAACTCAAAGGAAGCAAAGGTCCCTTCTATATATAAATCCCCTATGGTACTTATCCCCAACTCTCCCCATCGCTCAAAGGTGTTATCAAGGTTAGAGGGGGCAAAGGAGGGATTCCTGGCAACAGGGAATGACAGAATGACAGAATGACATTGGTCTAAGCTCAAAGTGGACTTTAATTTGCTTCCAGATTCGGACTGTGCTATGTATAATAGGATTGTTACGATAAAGTGAAATCTCCAGATTGACAGGCGACAAAATCACAGCACCAATAGAGAAGGGGTGACACTCCTCACGCTCCATACTAAGCCAGCTGGATGATGGACGTGCGTCATCCAGTAAAAACATAACAGYGCGGAGGTTAGCGGCCCAGTAATAAAAWATAMAATTTGGGAGAGACAATCCTCCTTCCATCTTGGATTTGCAGAGGTGTTTTTTACCTATCCTGTGTGTTTTATAATCCCAGATGAAAGGATTGATAATTGAGTCCAGTTGTTTACGACAGGATTTAGGTATGAATACTGGGATGTTCTGGTATAGGTAGAGCAGTTGTGGGAGGAATACCATTTTAATGGCATTAATTCTTCCGAGCAGAGAAATTGGGAGAGTTCTCCAAAATTGGATGTTTGCCATGAGTTTTTGCATCAGAGAGGGGAAATTCTCTTTAAATAGTAAGGAGTATTGTTTGGTAACTACAAGTCCTAGGTAGGTACATTTTTCTGAAGATAACTTAACTGGAAGATGTTCTAGCCAGGAGGTGTTTTGCAACCGTATGGGCATTAATTCACTCTTGTTCCAATTTATTCTGTATCCCGAGAAGGTACCAAACAAATTAATCACATCAAGAATAGCTGGAATACTAGCTTTGGGTTCTGTTACATAGAGGAGAATGTCATCTGCGTATAGGGAAATCTTATTTAGAGTATCTTTAGTATTATAGCCATGTATTGCTGCATGAGATCTAATCGCCTGAGCGAGAGGTTCAATGATTAGGGCGAAGAGCATAGGCGACAGCACACAACCCTGCCTTGTCCCTCTGTAAAGGTTAAATCGGGGCGACTGTAACGGCAGATTTCCTCCTCTTCGTCTGAAGAGGAGGTGTAGCAGGGATCGGACCAAGACGCAGCGTAGTTAGTGTCCATGTTTTAATAATAATCAACTGAACAAGACACAATACAAAATAACAAAAGTGAATCTAACCGAAACAGTCCTATCTGGTGTAATGAACACAAAGACAGAAGACAACCACCCACAAACCCCAACACAAAACAGGCTACCTAAATATGGTTCCCAATCAGAGACAATGACTAACACCTGCCTCTGATTGAGAACCATATCAGGCCAAACATAGAAACAGGAAAACTAGACACACAACATAGAATGCCCACTCAGCTCACGTCCTGACCAACACTAAAACAACGAAAACACAAAAGAACTATGGTCAGAACGTGACAACGTGATCAGTACCGGGCTCGCGCCTCTCGCCTGCCCCTAGAGGTGCGGGACTCCTGGAGGCAAGAAAACCTGACTATAGGGTGAGGGGTCTGGGTGGGCATCTAGTTGTGCGGGTGGCGGTTCTGGCGGCTGGATGTGCGGTGAATCCTCCACATCCAGCCATTGGTCGTTTGTCCACTCCTTGAGTCGTAGCCTTGCGGAGTGGCGGACCTCACCGCCGGCTGATGGCCTGAAAGCCTCTAACTACAAGGGCCCCGCTGATTGAGGGCGCAATCTGGACTGAGGAAACTGCCTCCGGACTTGAGGGGCGCTCATGGACTGAGAGGTAGCGTCATGAACTGAGAGAGTAGCTTGATGGACTGAGAAGGTCAGCTTCAAAATGACTGAGAACCGCGTACGCTCATCACGACTGAGCGGTATGGCTCATGACCGGAGGGGTTAGGCTCATGCACCTGAGAGCTAGACTTAGAGCTGCTCATGACTGAGAGGTCAGCTCAAGGGACTGAATTAGCTCAGATGAGAGGCAAGTGGACTGGAGAGGGCAGCTCCGGACATGAAGGGCAGCTCCGACTTAGAGCGCAGCTCCGGACTGAATGGCAGCTCCGGACTGAATGGCAGCTCCGGAACTGAATGGCAGGCTCATGACTGCAGGGCAGCTTCAATGCACTGAGGGCAGCTCAATGACTGGGAGGCCCAGCTCATGACTGGAGGCCAGCTCTGGAGCTCTCTGACTGGGGAGCACGTCTGGCGGGCTTCCTGGACTGGACGGACTCGGCTCAGAGGCCGCTGGGACAGGAAAGGGGCGGCTCAGATT
>NC_036842.1:60401384-60448210 GCF_002910315.2 Salvelinus sp. IW2-2015
GCGGCGCCTGTGGGCGTTGGCCAAGCCGCCCATCTGAAGCTATCGGTCACGTACCTTGACCTGCTGAGTGCCCAGCGCGGCGCACAGTAGCCCGCCTGGTGCTGGCTGCCGCCTCGCCGCAACTGGCTGCGTACCGCCTCCCCAATGCCGTCCGGAAAGCCCCCCGCCTCCGTCCTTGTGCCGAGGGCGGTGCTCGCAGGAGACAACGCACCTCAGGCGAGTGCGGGGAGAAGGAACAGTGCATACAGGGCTCTGGAGACGCACAGTAGGCCTGGTGCGTGGTGCGGAACTGGTGGTACCGGGTTGGAACACACACCACTGGTCGATGTGCGGAGAGGAGGAACAGGGCGTACTGGACTCTGGAGACGCGCACAGGAGGCTTGGTGCGTGTGTTGGCACTGGTGGTACTTGGCTGGGAACACGCCCCACTGGGCGAGTGCGAGGGGCTGCCACAGGAGAGCTGGTGCGTGGGGCTGCCACAGCGAGAGCTGGTGCGCTGAGCTGGCACCGGACGTGCAGGGCTAGGGAGGCGCACAGGAGGCCTGGTGCGTGGTGCTGGCACGAGTCTTCCACCAGATCGGCTAGCACGCACACCAGGTACGAGTATTGGGGACGAGCTGACTCAGGTGACATTCAGTCCCCCACTACGCTCTGTCGGGCGGATGTCGGTGCCTCAAACACAAACAAGCACTCCCTCATAATACTCTCTCCTCAATTTCCCCGCATTAGATTCCTTCACAGTCTCCTACTTCACTCCCCCTGCTCACCTCAACATCCACCCCGACTGGCTCCGGTTCCATTCCTCGGCTCCTCACGGTAAGCACGGGGAGCTGGCTCAAGTCTCCTACTTGACCCAGCTACACCCCCCGAGTGCCTCCCCCAATACATTTTTGGGGCTGCCTCTCGTGCTTCCAGCCGCTCTGCCGTGCTAGCTCCTCATACCGGCGCCTATCTGCTTTCGCTGCCTCCAGTTCTGCTTTGGGGCGGCGATATTCCCCCTGCTGTGCCCAGGGTCCTTTGCCGTCTAATACTTCCTCCCAAGTCCAGGAGTCCTGTGTCTTCGGCCGCTGCTGTTGTTGCCGCTGTCCGTTACCACGCTGCTTGGTCCGGTTTTGGTGGGTGGTTCTGTAACGGTTTTCTTCTGTGGACGAAGGAGAGGACCAAAGCGCAGCGTAGCCAATGTTCATCATGTTTAATGAAGACCATAAACTTAAACACTACAAAATACATAAACAACAAAACGTGAAAACCGAAACAGTCCTATCTGGTGCAGAGACACAAAGACGGAAAACAACCACCCACCAAACAGGCTACCTAAATATGGTTCCCAATCAGAGACAATGACTAACACCTGCCTCTGATTGAGAACCATATCAAGCCAAACATAGAAACAGGAAAACTAGACACACAACATAGAATGCCCACTCAGCTCACGTCCTGACCAACACTAAAACAACGAAAACACAAAAGAACTATGGTCAGAACGTGACAGCGACAATGATTGGTTAGTGAGTATTCTCGCACAGGGGTTCCTATATAAAAGCTGGATCCAATTTATGTACCCATCTCCAATATTACATTTCTGTAGGACCTTGAATAGATAGGACAACTCAACTTGGTCAAAGGCCTTTTCGGCGTCAAGAGATATAACGGCAAGGTCCGCATTGGGTAACCTCTGAGAATACATAATGTTGAAGAGGCGCCTGAGATTGAAGAATGAGTTTCTGTTAGGGATAAAGCCGGTCTGGTCCGAATGGACCAATTTGCCAATTAAAGTGCTAAGCCTGTTAGCCAGAGTTTTTGCTAAAATCTTTTGGTCTGTATTAAGGAGGGATATTGGTCTGTATGACCCTACCTCTTCCGGATCTTTACCCTTCTTATGTATAACTGTAATGAATGCTTCATCCAAAGTAGATGGGAGAGCTCCATCCTCATTGGCCTGAACCAACATTTTGTGCAGGTAGGGAGAGAGCATGTTGCTGAATGTTTTATAGAATTCACCAGGGTATCCATCTGGGCCCGGGGTCTTGCCACTCTTTAGAGATTTAATTGTTTCCCTAATTTCTTCAAGAGATATTTCCTTATTCAGGAAGTTAGAATCTTCCTGGTTCAGGGCAGGAAGATTACAGTCCTCCAAAAAGTTTAGCATAATTAAGGGGTTAGGATCCTCTTTAGATGTATATAGAGTCTCATAAAACTGACGGAATCTGTCATTGATGTCTTTGGGGGAAGAGAGTAATTCCCCAGATGCAGACTTAACTTTGTGAATGTAACGGCTTTCCTCTTCCTCCTCTGAGGATGAAGAGTAACAAGGATCGGAGAACCAATGCGCAGCGTGGTAAGTGTTCATGATATTTAATAATAACCAAAACTGAACACTGAATAACAAAACAACAAAGCAACAACCGAAACAGTTCTATCTGGTGCAGACACACAAAGACTGAAAACAACCACCCACAAAACCCAACAGAAAACAGGCTATCTAAATATGGTACCCAATCAGGGACAACGATTGACAGCTGCCTCTGATTGGGAACCATATTTAGGTAGCCTGTTTTCTGTAGTCAAAAGTAGTCAATTCGAGTATAAACATTGTGAACATGAGAGTAAAAGGAGTATTCCCTACCCGTAGGGTTAGCGATCCTCCATATATCAAATAAGTTAGAATTTTTTATGTAGGTATTCAAGAATTCACTTGAATAGGAGGTAGAGGTTCGCCGGGTAGAGGATCTATCCAAATATTGGTCTAGCATTTAAGGTCCCCTCCAATGACCAGGTTAGTATGGGAGATATCTGGAATCAGGGCAAGGACTCTTTTGAAAAAAGAGGGGTTATCAATGTTTGGCCCATAGATATTTAGTAGAGTTACAGAAGTAGAGTGGATCTCTCCTATTACGATCACATAACGACCCTCTTTATCCACAATAGTGGTTTTATGTAGAAAGGGAATTCCTTTCCGTACCAGAATCGCTGTGCCTCTCGTTTTGGCAGAGAAGTTAGAGTGATACACTTGCCCCACCCACCTACATTTAAGTCTGCTATGAGAATTATTTTTCAGATGGGTTTCTTGCAAAAATATAATATCAGACGAGAGTGCTTTCAAGTGGGCTAGGACCTTGCCTCTCTTARTTGGTTYGTTTAAACCCTTGACATTSCAGGAAKTGAATGTAAGCCCCGCCCTCCTCTCGTTTGTAGTTCCTATGGTGGCCTGCATAACATGTAACTCAATAAAAAGGTAAGAAAGCGCACCAAACCATCACGATCAGCATATGTAGCACCTATACCCGAGCAGTATCCAACCAACCGCTCCCCCCTGCAAGCACCTTTACTTCCCACCCTGTTCCCCTACTTTCCCCAACATTTACCCCCCCCCCATCAACCCACCTTTAACAGGCATACACAAATAGGAGAGAAAAAAATGAAAAATAAAAATAATAAACACATTGTCTGGCCGATGCCAAAAAAGCACGTTGCGACCTCGAACAAGAGGTAAAACAAAAATAAAATCCCAACTATACGTTCACCTCTCACTATCCTAGAACTTCTACTAACATATGAACTGAGGAGGCTCCCCCGAATAAAGTGTTCAATTAGCATCTAATAAACATAAACAGAATAAGTTGCAACTTAAACATATTCCGCACTTAAGCGTCATCTTGGGTCAAGCCCTGAGATAAGCAAGATATAGCATCACAAGATTATATTGCTAAGCAATGCCGGTCTAAACATGAACCATCAGCAACCGACATAGACAGCAGTACATTTACATATTGTGGGTTAGGAGATCGGAACAAGGATTTTGCTAAATTAAACGTACCCCCCAATCAACAACAACAAAATATATATATATATATATATATACATATACATACATATACACATATATATACACATACATACACACATTAAAAAAAAATACATATAAAAATATATATTTTAAAAAATATATACATATACACACACACATACATATATACACATACATACATGCATATATACACATACATACCTACATCTACATACACAAACATTCATAATAATCTACACTAATTTAAAATATACACATACATAATACTAAAATGCTAAGAGAAAATAATAATAAAGTACAAATAATAATTATATGTACGCACACCTACACAGACACAAGCACTACAGAGGGCTGGTGGGGATCTAATCGGGAGAGCGGACCACGGCTATGACAAAGGCAGAACAGCAACTTGCTATCCAGGTGTCTGTGTCTGCCCCTTCCCAACCATCACCCCCAGTCCCCCGCAAGCAATAAATAAATGGTATGGTAATAACAATAATGTAAGAATTGAAAAATAAATAACGAAACAAAACAAAAATGGGGGAATATAAGTATATCCATCCGAAAGTGTCAATGATCAAACCTGGAAGGCCTCCCAAATAGGCATCGCTCTGAACACAGCCGGAATGAAAGTGAATTTACTTTAACTTTAAATGAGAGCTCTGACCACCCTCCACAGCATCTTACATGTTCGGTAGCCCTTGCTGAGACCGTTTAATACGGTTTCACCCGTTATGGTATAGTATGGATTCGAATCTATGAGCAGACCCTAACACACAATGACAAGGCACGCTAACCTGTACGGGGGATTGGCGTATATTCCCGGATAAACTTCTCTGCGTCCAAAACCGAGGAGAGACAAATCTTCTCACCGGAAGGCGGGGTAATTCTTAGTCTTGCAGGGAAGAGCAAGGCTGGGCAAAGATGGAGTTTGTAGAGTTTGGTCATGACATTTCTGTAGCCGGCGCGGTGCTTTGCCACATCGGGCGCATAATCCTCATAGACACGGAAGGGGTGTCCTTTATATAACAGGTTGCCTCTCATTCGAGCCTCGCGCAGGATAAGATCCTTGGTCTTGAAACTGTGACAACAGATGATTACTGGGCGAGGACGTTGCCCGGTCCAGGCACTGGGACAAGGGCGCGATGTGCACGGTCCAGCTGGGGATCCGAAGCCAAAACATCCGATCCCATTGCATCCTTCAATAGCTTGGCGAAGAAGTCGGTGGGGCGAGAGCCCGCCTCTACCCCCTCTGCCAGACCAACAACGCGAAGGTTATTACGTCTGGATCGGCCCTCCAGGTCGACCACTTTCACAGAAAGCCTCTGTACACTATCCTGCAATGACGTGCATAGCTTCTCTAACTCGTCGATCCTACCAGCGTTGAATTCAGAAGCTTTCTCAAGGTCCACAATACTCTGGCCCTGCGAAGCAACCGTTCGAATGGTGCTCTCGATTTTGGTGTCCAGTTCAGCAATAGTAGCCTTAAGATCCTCAGCTAAAGCAACACGTAGTTCTCCCAAAGTGTCACGTTGTTACCTGTGCCTTCCGCCATGTCTGTCTCGTTGTTTGGTGTGGAGTAGGCCTCCGATGTGGATTTATTGTCCTTTGGTCATTTATTACTCTGCATTTTCACATAGAAAGTTACAATATTGTATTAGAAAGAAACGTTTGTTGTAAAAAGTGTCATAAAGTAGGTTAAGTTAGATTATTTCGCAAAAAAGTTGCAGGAGCCTCTCACACACAGCCGTTCACTCCAACATGCTAGCTCCGCCCCCCAATAATCAATAATATTTCAACCGGACAAAAGCTTCATCAATAGGAAAGGAGAAACAAGAAAGGCGCGTTCCCGATCAGGCACATGGCTGATGTCTGGAAATTTCCACTGGCCTCTCATTGAAAGTGCTGTATCTCCCTCATTTTTCAGAGTAAAAGCCTGAAACAATGCCTAAAGACTGGCCACATGTAGAAGAAGCCATAGAGCTCGTGAACTGGGTCCTAAGTCTTTGTATGGGGGATAGGCTTTCAATGTAAAAACAGCCTTTCAAAATAATAGTACTTCTTGGTTGGATTTTCCTCGGGTTTTCGCCTGCCATATCAGTTCTGTTATACTCACAGACATTATTTTAACAGTTTTGGAAACTTTAGTGTTTTCTATCCAAATCTACTAATTATATGCATATCCTAGCTTCTGGGCCTGAGTAGCAGGCAGTTTAATTTGGGCACGCTTTTCATCCAAAATTCCAAATTCCCCTACCCTAGTGAAGTTTTAACACCACATTTTGACGTGAGGAGAAAAACACTATTTCACCACCACATGTGAAAATGCAATTCCACATGTGAAAGTGAGATTTTCACGTGTGGAGTTTTATTACATGTGAAACTGCAAATGTGATTTTTACATGTGATTGTTTTTTACATGTGAAGATGCAATTCCACATGTGAAAGTGAGATTTTTGCCCGTTTAATCTTCTTACATGTTTTAGTTTTATTTATTTAGTTTTATTTATTTTCACCAAAGAAAACATGTGATAGACAACAATACAGATCAAAACAAAACTGGGTGCAGGTGTGGTTGGAAGCCCAAGGGCTTAAATGAAAATCATGGGATTGTTTTTTTACATGTAAAAATGCTATTCCACATGTGAAAGTAAGATTTTCACATGAGAAAGTTTTTCACATGTAAAACTGCACATTTCACATATGAGGTGTAAACAAGTTTTTCACATGTAAAACTGCACATTTCACATATGAGGTGTAAACATGTTTTTCTTTTCATATGTGAAAAGGTGGTGTTAACATGTGAACTCTAAATTTAAAAAATGTTTGTTGTTGTTGTAAAGGCAGCCACTCAACCCCCTGCACAGCCCCGTGCCCAGCCAAGCAGCCCCCTGCTGATCCACCAAGCCCCCTCCCCAGCCACCCAGCCCACTGCCCACAGTGCCCATCCACCCAGCCCACTGCCCAGCCACCCAGCCCACTGCCCATCTACCCAGCCCACTGCCCAGACACCCAGCCCACTGCCCAGCCCCCTGTCCAGCCACCCAGCCCACTGCCCACAGTGCCCAGGTACCCAGCCCACTACCACCTTGCCTCTCCCTCAGCACCCTGCCCTGCCCCGTGCCCAGCAGGCAGCAGCTGCTGGAGGCTCCACATGCCTGGTGCCAGACTCGTTAATCCAGGGCATTCTGCCATTCTAACAGATCTGGTTACATATTGCACCCTGTGAAAATACACCATCACACAATAACACACAAAAGTAGATATTCTCTTATGTGCATTATCATCATCTTTCGTGTTGTGTATTATGATAATGACGGCAAAACCAAGATTGCATTACAAAATAATAGTCACTCACCATCTGCATGTTTGAATAACAAGTGCACTCTTGCCACTGTGTGTGTGTGTGCATGTGTGTGTGTGTGCTTGGAGGTATGCTTGCCCTGCTTTGTGCTGCATATGACAGGCATGCAGCCCTGGCCATGAGGTAGTGTAGCTAACTCAGCATTGGGTTACCAGAAAATGAAAGGGCCAATCCTACTGAGTAACCGAGAGACTTGCTCCTTTCAAAGCAATATTAGACCCCAGCTTAACATGCTCCTCTAACTATCAACTCTTTAACCCACTAGCACACTTCAAAAAACTAGCAACCCCCTTAATATTTACACTACGTTCAGATAAAAGACAATCCTGCACACTGACACAGTGTGTGTCTGTGCATATACTTGTGTTCAAAATATGAAATTGTTACAGTACAATCCAGTGACCTGTCACTTCTACCTACAAGATAGTGCAGTGAATCAAAGAAGAAGAGGAATCTAGAATTTAGAACTTCTACTGTACTACCATCTACTGCCTATTTTGAGAACTTTGAAGAAAAGACACATTGCTGAGGTCATCATTTCCCATTCCCCCCCCACCTCCAGACTAAACTTTCCAAAACTGGTGAAGAAAACGTGGCTCGTGAATTACATAACATGTGACCACTCTTGGATTCAACATCTGTGTGTTGGTCCAGCCAACAAGAAAAAAGAGATAGAAAAGAAAGCAGACAACTAAGAAACATACAATATGTATAGCTGTAGTGTCTGGGACCTTCAAATAACGCAATGCAACAGTATCATCCAAATCCAAACAAGCATGGCCCTTTGTGAGTTTGTTTCTTCGTGGGTGTGCATGCGTTCAAGTGTATATTCCAGTCTGTTTATAGCCTCACAGCAAATATTTCAAAAGATTGTACTAAGGAGAAGTAGACAACAGCCTGCTACACTCTGATTGAATAGCATATATACTGTAGTATTCCCCGTCATAACAAATACCTTAATACTAAAGTGATACTCTAGTAGAGTAAAGGTTGTAAACATCATTCCACATAGCAGTAGAAGTGTTCAGTCGTGTGTGAGAGGTACAGTATGTACAGTGTAAAGGAGTGGTTGAAAAATGAGAGAATGAGAAGTGTGAAACAGAGGATGATGGCAGATTCCTGCAGCAGCTGCTCCATCCGGACCAGAGCAGCGTAGCAATGTGTAAAACATAACACTGATGCCCTTCACTGCACCACGGCGCAGCCTCAGATTGAGAACTAGATATATGACCATCTTTCTCCCTTCCCAATCTGATAGGGGGAGGGCAGTACGGCAAGCATGCCTCCACATTCCTCAATGAGCCTGGTTTGTCGATTTCGGTGTTTCAGCGTGTGGTTTCTTGTTCTGGGTGCATGTGTGAGTGTCTGGCACAAACTGAACTGCTTATTCTAAAGACACGTACTGAATGACTGACAAAGTATTACCTTTGAACTCAAGATTCCCATACTAGTGTGTGACGTTGTTGGAGAGAACCTTGACCCTTACTGTCACCGGGATGTCCTGTCCTGTCTCGTACGCAGACAGGGTAGATAAGTGTGACAGATTTCTGTGTACCATATAAGTATGTCAGAGCAAAGTTCTGTGTCTCACCTTTGCTCGGTTTCCCAACATGCACCTTGACTGGCAGCTCCTTGCATGAGAGAGATGTCATGTGAGGCATGGGTTCTTGACCAATCCCCTCGTCCACTCGCCCTGCCCCGTCCTCTCGGTGCGGTGTCTGTGAAACAGGGGTCAAAGCTCAGGTCAAGTAGTCAGAGGTTAATATCATGGTCAGAAGTAGTTAGAAGTTTACGGATCTGTAATCTTCCAGCACCTTGACAGCCTTTTCAGACTGTCTCACACATTCTACCATAACTCAAAGAGGTAAGAGACAGGGTCACACATACATTTTTCAAAATCACTGAAATCATTTGAAAATGACGTCTGTTGACCTCATAGGGTGTCATTTTCTCAGGTATTTTTCTCTTTTTAACTACAGAACATAGAAAACCACTGTTTTCACATAGAAAATGGTATGGTGCTGGAGATACTGAATATGGATGATGAGGTGATGAAGTGCCCTTTTAAGAGATGGAAAGCTGTCATTAGTTAAAGGTTCCCACGAATATGACAGCTGGTCTTTCACAAAATGTTAGAGCTCTTTCACAGTAGTCTATATTGTCTTAAGAGTTACACGTTATGACCATTGACAGTGGGCATTGACACACTAAGCAGGCCTGCAGGTGTCTGTCCTGCTTGCTCTGTGATTAGGTACCTTGAAAAGTTGTCAAGAAGACAGCTAGGGGAGAGTAATAGCTACTGTTACTCTAAACACTTGTCTGTACAACTAACCAGCTTCCTGGAAAGGTGAGCCGTTGTTAGGTGGTCTACTCTTATGTTATTTCAGGACAATTTATCCTGCTCATCTTTACTTGTATATGCCTAGTAATCTTACTGCTTCAGTAATAATTGACCGGTAAAATGTATTTTCTAGAGTTGTGCAGTTCAAACTGATTGGTCATGGGAATGGCTTGATTCCAAACCGAATGTGTATACAGTTGTGTCTTTCTTTCCTTTTTGAAGCACTCTCAGTGGTGAGGCTGATGTGTTTAACAGCAGAGGTCATGCAGCACACATGCTCACCCAAGCAGCAACAGAAACACACACAGACAAGCTCTGAAACCAATTAAGTATGCTTTACAGTCTGCTACTGCCACATCCGCATCCACTCCTGACAAATCTGCTATTTTTCATGAGGAAAAGGGGAAATCCTGCTGTTAGGAGAGATGCTAGCTGGATGAGCTGAGGTTTAGAACTGAAATGGGCATGACAGTGGCAAAGGTCCTGGCAGATAACATACTGAAACACCGCTAAGGAGTTCCTCTTGCCTTTTTTCCTGAAGGCTTAAACCCCAAATAAAGTAGTACATTATCTAATAACAAATGTGTGAGTTTTTTTTTTTTAATTCATTGACTTTCTTCTCATCACCCATCACCATAAGTTTATAATTTACTGAATGATTAATATGTGAGTGTGGTTATTATTTCATGTCTGGTTGGGTTAGGGTGACCGTAAAGGCTTCTTCTTTGAACAGTCAGAGAGAGCAGCAATCAGAGCGTCCTGGTGATTCACCGGAGGGTTGAGTCTCTCTCACACAGGGTTGATTTCAGTGTTGAGAAATGTGCTGGCCTGCAGTTAACGGAGGCCAAGACCAAAACAACACTAAATACAACCAACCACTTTCCTTTGAGCAGTCAGGGTACTTTCCTCTCAGCCACGAGTTTGAACGGCCCTGTGTTTGTCTGCTGTGTGTCTCTGTGTGTCTAAACCAATGACAAACAGGCCTTCGTAGTGATCCTAAACCTGTGTGCCAATGTGTTCAAATCCAACTGATGGTTTACGATTCATTTTTAATTTGTAACATTATATTTGGCCTTTTAAGTGTTCCTTACTCTCTTTCTCACACACGCCCGTGCAGACACGCATATGCACATACGCACACACACGTACACACGTACACACACACATTTTCAGATGTATCTAGAGGTTGTTTTTTGTAAATAATAATATTCCTGATGTTTGTCAAAAGCCCCTTAAACTGTCATAACATCATTCATAACGTTTTGCAATCCATCTTAAAACCAAAGAACGCTGTATATTTTGTTAACAAGGAAGACGTGGTTTCCTATTCCCACATTGCTATGTTGACATCCGGTTCTCCAGAGAAGTAAAAGTAATGCTGAATCTACAGGCAGACATTGTGAGTGAATGTTCAGGACAACCGACAGACATGCCCCTGGGGGACCAGTGAAAAACATGTTTGTTTAGTTAAATGAATTCCTTTCAGGTCACTTTCCTTAGAGTTTGTCTCAACCTGACCTGGAAACAGGGGAAGCGCTATAACGTTATCACCCCCTCCCTACTTTTGGAAAAACACACACAAGTAAAAGGAGCAGGCGTATTACAGTGTTCTTACCGTGTAACAATACTCTATTCTCAATCGGTTATAAATAATGTAGGCCTACAGTGTAACCACAAAACATTTTCCTTCATATGATCTTCTCATACCAAAGAGGGTACAGAGCTGTCCCACAAGATGCATTTGTGAAGGATGTGAAGGCCCTTGTACAGCATCACTACCAGAACTAGCGGACTAAACTCCACTCCATGTAGTGGAGTTTAGACCACTATACCAGAACCTGGACAGTGTTGGGAGCTGTTGAATGACTATGGTTGGCCTCCTAGCACTGGCACTCACTAACTCTTTTGCTTGTTAGGTATCCTACAACTTTGTGTTTTGGATGGCTGCTCAAACTTGGAAGTGGCACAAGACCATTCATATATATAGCCATCAAGTAAGTGACAACAGGGACAATATATTACCTACCTTATGACAACATGGACACCCAGCCTGACTGGAGTTGAGGGTGGGCGCAGTGATGTAGGTAGGGATGCTAGTGGCGGGAGACAGGGTGGCCAGCGCGCCAGTCCCGACGCAGCCTCCAGTCCCGGCCTGCTGCTCTCCACAGGTGACCTGCAGGATCTCCTGGATCTGGGTCAGCTCCTGTCTTAGCACCTGTTTCTGGTGAAAGCTGAACGCCGGATGATTGGATGCCATGGTGAAGAGGAGAAGGAACTGCTCCCCCGTTCGTCCATCGTTGAGCTGCAGGCCATAGTTGTTGATGACGCTGTCGATGTGCGTGAGCGTTCGGAAGAGAACACCCGCCGCATCTCGGTTGTCCGAGTTGAGAAGTGCGAGGGAGATGAGCAGCTTGCTCCTCACGACGTCGTCCGTGATGTTGGTAAGGTTCGAGAGGTCAGCAGGGTTGTTGGCTTTGATCTCGGCGTCCCTGAGGGAGTGATAGTCCTTGCGGGCTAAGTCTTCCAAGCATGACCCGAGGAAGCGTAGTTCGATTGGAACACAGAGGTCCAAAAGCCCACAAAGGAACTCAGCTCTCTGGGCCGAGTTCAATATCGAGAACCAGTGGTAGACCCCTTCCCTTTGAACGGAGCACCGATTTTCTACCATTTTAACAGCAACTCACAAATTTAAAACATGTATTATTTTGTTGATAGTAATTAGGCCTAAAAATAATAAAATGACAACACTAAAATGAGTTAGCCAAAACTCCATCTAGGCCCTACTATAACAAACTTAAAACAAAAGAGTGCAGCAATTCGGGTGCCGGAACAGTTACTTTGTGAACGTTCACCTGGCGCTGGTTATTCTTTTGACAAAAATCCTATTCAATGTATCCAGGACTACTTGAGTTTTCGGAAACAGAAGTTGGGCCTACCGCACGCCCGCTTTATTTGTTTACAGGCCAGTCGCAACATTGTTGAAATGTGCATCCAAAACGTTGTTCAGGTGAAACTCTATAAACAAAAGCATGAGTCTATGTTTACTGTACTGCGAGGCTCAGCGTAGTGCCAACTCTCCAGTCATCCAGGTTTTCTCTGCCAGCCCCCGGAGGTCCCCACGTCAATCGATTATGGAACAGAGCATGCACATTCCTCCATGAAGTAGATTGAAATGAAAAATAGCATATAAGTATTACACGGAGAGATACTTTACTTCCAGTGTCAGAGGAGCCACTCTCTGATTTCCCTCTGTAAAACAATACTTTTCGATGGGAATCCGCATGGCATTCGTTGAACTTCTGAGAGCGTCGGCTAATAAACAAGACCATAAACTGTATGTATGAACTGCATCCAGCTACCTTAGTGTTAAAGTTTAAACGTAAACTATTTAGTTAAATCCTATTGGTCGTAAGCATAACAAGTGGCGCATGCAGATTTGTTCCAAAGAAATAACGACAAGGATTATATTTTCGTTAAACAGTCCGTAGCTTTTTCGAAATGCAATTCAAGAAATACGCCCACTCCCTTCCATTCTGTCATAACCCTGAAATCGAGAAAAACAGCTGTGTGATACATTATCCCAAACTATGCCAGATAAGCCCATTAACCGAAAAATATCCACTTCGATTGGGTGAACATCTTGTCAGTAATCCCAGCTAATGGTGTGATTGGTCAGAAAAGTATCCGCACTACACATCTTTTTCATATGCGCTCATACATACAACTCTCCGATTTGGTCAACGAGGTACTGTACTTTTTAAAGAGCAAGTCACCCTCTAAAGCCTAGGATTTCAGGAAGTGTATTGTTTTAAAGACATATGCATATGGCATCTTTTGTCATCAAATATATTTTCAAACTAATATTAGTCAAAGACGAGCAGCAGAAAAGAGAGAGCAGAACAGTGATGAAGTTTGGGAACTTCTGGAATTTCCATTTCCATAGCGTCACTCTGGATGTGTGCATTGTTTGGTGCATGGCCTTTATTTTACAGTAGATCTGTACTCTAGCTTGTTCTGACTATGGCGTAAAAAAAAGAGAAATACACTACATGAGAAATACACTACATGAGAAATACACTACAAGAGAAATACACTACATGACCGAAAGTATGTGGAAACTTTCTCTTCGAAACATCATTCCTAAATCTTGGGCATTAATATGTAGTTAGTTCCCCTTTTGCTGCTATAACAGCCTCCACTCTTCTGGGAAGGTGGTTCCCAAACTCAGTGGTTCCCAAACTTTTTATAGTCCCCTACCCCTTCAAACATTTAACCTCCAGCTGCATACCCCCTCTAGCATCAGGGTCAGCGCACTCTCAAATGTTGTTTTTTGCAATCATTGTAAGCCTGCCACACACACACTATACAATACATTTATTAAACATAAGAATGAGTGTGAGTTTTTGTCCCAACCCAGCTCGTGGGACGTGACAAAGAGCGCTTATAGAACCACGGCACAAATAATAATATAATAATAATCAATAATTTTTCTCTTTATTTAGCCATCTTACATATAAAACCTTATTTGTTCATCAAAAATGGTGAATAACTCACCACAGGTTAATAAGAAGGGTATGCTTGAAAGGATGCACATAACTCTGCAATGTTGGGTTGTATTGGAGAGAGTCTCAGTCTTAAATCATTTCCTCACACTATCTGTGCCTGTATTTAGTTTTCATGCTAGAGAGGGCAGAGAATCCACTCTCACGTAGGTACGTGGTTATGAAGGGCATGAGTGTCTTAACAGCGCGATTTGCCAAGGCATGAAATCTATCCAGAAATCTGGCAGTGGCTTCTGATTAAATTCAATTGTCACAGAACCGCTTGTTGCAATTTCGATGAGGCTCTCTTGTTCAGATGTCGGTAAGTGGACTGGAGGTAGGGCATGAAAGGGATAACAAATCCAGTTGTTTGTGTCGTCCGTTTTGGGAAAGTACCTGCGTAATTGTGTACCTAACTCACTCAGGTGCTTCACCATATTACATTTGACATTTTCCATAAGCTTGACTGCATTTGCAAACAATAAATCATACAATGATGGAAAGACCTGTGTGTTGTCCTTATTAATACAGATAGAGATGTGCTCCAACCTCTTAATCATAGCCTCAATTTTTCCCGCACATTGAATATAGTTGCGGAGAGTCCCTGTAATCATAGAGAAAAAACATCACCCAGATAGGCCAGTCGTGTGAGAAACTCGTCATCATGCAAGTGGTCAGACAAGTGAAAATTATGTTCAGTAAAGCTTGTCCCTCAATTTATAAAAATGTGTCAATACTTTGCCCCTTGATAACCAGCGCACTTCTGTAGGTTATAAAATCGTTACATGGTCGTTGCCCATATCATTGCATAATGCAGAAAATACACGAGAGTTCACAGGCATTGCTTGACAAAGTTAACCATTTTCACTGTAGTGTCCAAAATGTCTTTCAAGCTGTCAGGCATTCCCTTGGCAGCAAGAGCCTCTCGGTGCTGCAGTGTACCAAAGTGGTGTCGGGAGCAACTGCTTACACACACGTTGCCACTCCACTATGTCTCCCTGTCATGGCTTTTGCTCCATCAGTACAGATACCAACACAGCTTGACCACCAAAGTCCATTTGATGTCACAAAGCTGTCCAGTATTTTTTAAATATCCTCTCATGTTGTCCTGATTTGTCCTGACACCAGGAGCTGTGCCAGGCCCGCCACGTCTGTTGACTCATCCAGCTGTAACGCATATAATTCACTGGCTTGTATGCAAAGCAGTAATTGTTTCAAAACGTCTCCTGCCATGTCACTGATGAGTCATGAAACAGTGTTGTTTGATGAATGCATTGTCTGTATAGTTTTTTTGGCCTTTTCCCCCAGCATTGTCCCAGCCATATCCGCGGCAGTAGGAAGAATTAAGTCCTCCACAATAGAATGGGGCTTGCCTGTCCTAGCCATTCAGTAGCTCACCACATAAGACGCTTCTAGACCATTCTTATTAATGGTATCTGTTGCTTTTATACATGTCTTACTACTAGAAAGTCACCTTTTTTCTTGCTCAAAAAACTCATGTGGCATATTTTTCAAATTGTCATTTTCGTTTCTAAATGTCTGCGATATAAATGTACTGTTTGAAAATGTGATTTAAAAAAAAAAAAATATGTAAAAAGAAAAATATTTTAAAATGTGAATCACATTTTTATTTGGCATACCCCCGACAGCATTGTGCATGCCTCTGGGGGTACCCCAGTTTGGAAACACCTGCACTACATGATGGAACATTGCTGTGGGGACTTGCTTCCATTCAGCCACAAGAGCATTCGTGAGATCGGGCACTGATGTTGGGCAATTAGGCCTGGTTCGCAGTCGGCGTTCCAATTCATCCCAAAGGTGTTCGATGGGGTTGAGGTCAAGGCTCTGTGCAGGCTAGTCTAGTTCTTCCACACTGATCTCGACAAACAATTTCTGTATGAACCTCGCTTTCCCCAAACTGCTGTCACAAAGTTGGAAGCACACAGTCGTCTAGTATGTCATGGTATGCAGTAGCGTTAAGATTTCCATTCACTGGAACTAAGGGGCCTAGCCCAAACCATAAAAAAACAGCCCCAGACCATTATTCCTCCTCTACCAAACTTTACAGTTGGCAATATGCATCGGGGCAGGTAGCGTTCTCCTTGCATCCGCCAAACCCAGATTCGTCCGTGGGATTGCCAGATGGTGAAGCGTGATTCATCACTCAAGAGAACGCATTTCCACTGCTCCAGAGTCCAATGGCGGTGAGCTTACACGACTCCAGCCAATGCTTGGCATTGCGCGTGGTGATCTTAGGCTTGTGTGCGGCTGCTCTGCCATGAAAACCAATTTCATGAAGTTCCCGACAAATTGTTATTGTGCTGACGTTGCTTCCAGAGGCAGTTTGAACTCGGTAGTGAGTGTTGCAACCAAGGACAAATTATTTCTCTGTGCTACACACTTCAGCACTCGGCAGTCCCGTTCTGTGAGGTTGTGTGGCCTACTACTTCGCGGCAGAGCCATTGTTGCTCCTAGACGTTTCCACTTCACAATAACAGCACTTACAGTTGACCGCGGAAGCTCTAGCACGGCAGAAATTTGACAAACTGACTAGTTGGAAAGGTGGTATCCTATGACAGTGCCGCGTTGAAATTCACTGAGCTCTTCAGTAAGGCCATTTGATTGCCAACATTTGTCTATGGAGATTGCATGGCTGTGAGATTGCATGGCCTTGACCTCATAGCAGATTGACATTTATTCTCATGAGTCCTGTCCTGGAGGCAGAACTGACCCACTGGGCAAAAACTGATTGAATCAACATCATTTCCACGTAATTTTAACCCCCCAAAAATCAATATGATGATGTTAAATCAACATTGAAAACTAGTTGGATTTACACCAGTCATCATTGTAAGGGCATTTCGTCTTTTTTTCACCTAGCTTTTAACCTAAATCCAATGGTATTGTGAAATGTTTTGTTGATTTTACTTCAAACTCACAATTATTGAAAACTCAACACAATGTAAATCAAAACTAGAAGGTGAACAGTTGACACTACAGATGCATCAAAGCTGGGACTGAGAGACTGAAAAACAGCTTCTATCTCCAGGCAATCAGACTGTTAAATAGATACCACTAGCCAGCTTCAACCCAGTACTCAAACCTGCACCTTAGAAACTACTACCACATTTACATAGTCATTGAACACTTTAATAATGTTTACATACTGTTTTGCCCACTTCAAATGTATATACTGTATCCTAGAAAAGACTCATACTATATATCTACTGCTGTACAAACATTTTCTATTAATGTACTGTCCATGTCTATACACGCCATCATCTACATATACAGTGCTTTTGGAAAGTATTCAGATCCCTTGACTTTTTCCACATTTTGTTACAATACAGCCTTATTCAAAAATTGATTAAATAGTTTTTTTCCCTCATCAATCTACACACAATATCCCATAATGACAAACAAAAATTGTTTTTTCGATTTTTTTTGCAAATGTATAAAAACACACAGAAATATCACATTTACATAAGTATTCAGACTCTTTACTCAGTACTTTGTTGAAGCACCTTTGGCAGCGATTACAGCCTCAACTATTCTTGGGTATGATCCTACAATCTTGGCACACCTGTATTTGTGGAGTTTCTCCCATTCTTCTCTGCAGATCCTCTCACGAGCTGTCAGGTTGGATGAGGAGCGTCGCTGCACAGCTATTTTCAAGTCTCTCCAAAGATATTCGATCGGGTTCAAGTCCGGGCTCTGGCTGGGCCACTCAAGGACATTCAGAGACTTGTCCCGAAGCAACTACTGCGTTGTCATGGCTGTGTGCTTAGGGTTGTTGTCCTGTTGGAAGGTGAACCTTCGCCCCAGTCTGAGGTCCTGAGCGCTCTGGAGCAGGTTTTCATCAAGGATCTCTCTGTACTTTGCATCGTTAATCTTTCCCTCGATCCTGACTAGTCTCCCAGTCCCTGCCGCTGAAAAACATCCCCACAGCATGATGCTGCCACCACCATGATTTCACCATAGGGATGGTGCCAGGTTTCCACCAGACGTGACCCTTGGCATTCAGGCCAAAGAGTTCAATCTTGGTTTCATCAGACCAGAGAATCTTGTTTCTCAAGGTCTGAGAGTCCTTTAGGTGCCTTTTGGCAAACTCCAAAGGGGCTGTCATATGAATTTCCAAAGGGGCTGTCATAAGAATTTCCAAAGGGGCTGTCATAAGAATTTTACGTGAGGAGTTGCTTCTGTCTGGCCACTCTACCATAAAGGCCTGATTGGTGGAGTGCTGCAGAGATGGTTGTCCTTCTGGAAGGTTCACCCATCTCCACAGAGGAACTCTAGAGCGACCATCGGGTTCTTGGACACCTCCCTGACCAATGCCCTTCTCCCCCGATTGCTCAGTTCGGCCGGCCGGCAAGCTCTAGAAAGAGTTTTGGTGGTTCCAAACTTCTTCCATTTAAGAATGATGGAGGGCACTGTGTTCTTGGGGATCTTCAATGCTGCAGAAATGTTTTGGTACCCTTCCCCAGATCTGTGCCTCGACGCAATCCGGTCTCTGAGCTCTACGGACAATTCCTTCAACCTCATGCCTTGGTTTTTGGTCTTACTGTCAACTGTGGGGCCTTAGATAGACAGGTGTGTGTGCCTTTCCAAATCATGTCTGATCAATTGAATTTAACACAGGTGGACTCCAATCAAGTTGTAGAAACATCTCAAGGATTATCAATGGAAACAGGATGCACCAGAGCTCAATTTCGAGTCTCATAGCAAAGGGTCTGAATACTTATATAAATAAGTTATTTCTGTATTTAAAAAAAAAAACATTTGCAAACATTTCTAAAAACTTGTTTTTGCTTTGTCATTATGGTATATTGTGTGTAGATTGATGAGGAAAACATGTATTTAAGTAAGGCTGTAATATAACAAAATGTGGAAAAAGGGAAGGGGTCTGAATACTTTCCGAATGCACTGTATATTTATATTCAGGAGTCTGACATTGCTTGCTTTAATATTAATATATTTCTTAATTCCTTAGCCTACTTTTTAGTTTGGGGATTTGCGTGTATTGTTATTACTGCACTGTTGGAGCATAAGCATTTCGCTACAACTGTGATAACATCTGCAAAATATGTGTATGCAACCTATAAAATTTGATTTGATTTGAACTTTCTGTGCCCAGTCTGTGCCCAGTTGGGCGCGATTTCCCCTTAATTCGGCCAGCTGCAAAGTCTAAATTGGCTATATTGTAAAAATTCATTAAAACTAAAATGTGGTTTTTGGTCTTAATTTAAGGTTAGGATTAGGCATTAGGGTTAGCATTGTGGTTAAGGGTATGGTTATATTTAAAATCAGATTTGAGGACTTTGTGTCTGTGCCAGCTAGTGACCACTCTGCAGAGCTGCCTCCAGAACAAGATTCACAACGATAAACCCTAACCTGCAACCTCATACAGGCTGTAATCATAAACATTGAGTGCTATTTGCATATGGTAATCTTGAATTTCACCTAATGAGAATTTCATGTTTTCTGAGCTTGTTGTAAGGCTTTTTTTACCTCTTATACATGACCTTGCACTTCCCATAAATAACCAGTAGATGTCCACATTAGTTAATGCTTTGATGCACTGTAGTACCAATAGCCTGATTTGGCAGCACACACACACACTCTCTGGTTAAAACCTCTTAAGATTGAACCCTTTTTTGAAAATGTTGCCTAAAATGACATACCCAAATCTAACTGCCTCTAGCTCAGGACCTGAAGCAAAGATATGAATATTCTTGATAACATTTGAAAGGAAACACTTTGAAGTTTGTGGAAATGTTAAATGAATGTAGGAAAATATAACACATTAGATCTGGTAAAAGATAATACAAAGGAAAAAACATGCGTTTAAAAAAAGAAATGATGTTGGCCACTAGATGGCAGCAGTGTATGTGTAACGTTTTAGACTGCTCCAACGAACCATTGCATTTCTGTTCAAAATTTTGTATCAAGACTGCCCAAATGTGCCTAATTGGTTTATTAATAACTTTTCAAGTTCATAACTGTGCACTCTCCTCAAACAACAGCATGATAATATTTCACTGTAATAGCTACTGTAAATTGGACAGTGCAGTTAGATTAACAAGAATTTAAGCTTTCTGACAATATAATATATGAATATGTCCTGGGAAATATTCTTGTTACTTACAACCTTATGCTAATCGCATTAGCCTACGTTAGCTCAACCGTCCCGTGGGTGACCCAGCGATCCTGTAGAGCAGTGGTTCCCAAACTTTTTATAGTCCCGTACCCCTCCAAACATTCAACCTCCAGCTGCATACCCCCTATAGCACCAGGGTCAGCGCACTCTCAAATGTTGTTTATTGCCATCATTGTAAGCCTGCCACACACACACTATACGATATATTTATTAAACATAAGAATGAGTGTGAGTTTTTGTCACAACCCGGCTCGTGGGAAGTGACAAAGAGCGCTTATAGGACCAGGGCACAAATAATAATATTATAATAATCAATAATTTTCCTCTTTATTTAGCCATCTTACATATAAATGGTTATTTGTTCATCAAAAATTGTGAATAACTCACCACAGGTTAATGAGAAGGGTATGCTTGAAAGGATGCATATAACTCTGCAATGTTTGGTTGTATTGGAGAGAGTCTTAAATAATTTTCGACACACTATATGTGCCTGTATTTGGTTTTCATGCTAGTGAGGGCCGAGAATCCACTCTCACATAGGTACGTGGTTGCAAAGGGCATCAGTGTCTTAACAGCGCGATTTGCGAAGGCAGGATACTCTGAGCACAGCCCAATCCAGAAATCTGGCAGTGGCTTCTGATTAAATTCAATTTTCACAGAACCGCTTGTTGCAATTTTGATTAGGCTCGCTTGTTCAGATATCGGTAAGTGGACTGGAGGCAGGGCATGAAAGGGATAATGAATCCAGTTGTTTGCGTCATCCGTTTTGGGAAGGTACTTGCATAATTGCGCACCCAACTCAGTCAGGTGCTTCGCTATATCACATTTGACATTGTCCGTAAGCTTGAGTTCATGTGCACACAAAAAATCAGACATTGATGGAAAGACCAGTGTGTTGTCCTTGTTAATGTAAGTAAAGAAAGTAAAGAAAGTTTTCTTTAAGTAAATTTAAGCTTGTCTCTCAATTTTTTTAAAAACGTGTCAATACTTTGCCCCTTGATAACCAGCGCACTTCTGTAGGTTGTAAAAGCGTTACATGGTCACTGCCCATATCATTGCATAGTGCAGAAAATACACGAGAGTTCACAGGCCTTGCTTGAACAAACATTTTTACTGTAGTGTCCAAAACGACTTTCAAGCAGTCAGGCATTCCTTTGGCAGCAAGAGCCTCTCGGTGGAGGCTGCAGTGTACCCAAATGGTGTCGGGAGCAACTGCTTGCACACACGTTACCACTCCACTATGTCTCCCTGTCATGGTTTTTGCAGCATCAGTACAGATACCAACACATATTGACCACCAAAGTCCATTTGATGTCACAAAGCTGTCCAGTACTTTAAAAATATCCTCTCTTGTTGTCCTGATTTCCAGTGGTTTGCAGAAGAGGATGTCTTCCTTAATTGACCCCCCATAAACGTAACGGACATATACCAGGAGCTGTGCCAGACCTGCCACGTCTGTTTACTCATCCAGCTGTAACGCATATAATTCACTGGCTTGTATGCAAAGCAGTAATTGTTTCAAAACATCTCCTGCCATGTCACTGACGCATCGTGAAACAGTGTTGTTTGATGAAGGCAGTGTCTGTATAGTTTTTTTTGGCCTTTTCCCCCAGCATTGTCCCAGCCATATCCGCGGCAGCAGGAAGAATTAAGTCCTCCACAATAGAATGGGGCTTGCCTGTCCTAGCCACTCGGTAGCTTGCTGTGTAAGACTCTTCTAGCCCCTTATTATTAATGGTATATGTTGCTTTAATACATATCTTACTACTCTTAATTATCGCCCCAAAAACAATTTTTCAAATTGGCATATTTTGTTTCGAAATGTCTGCACAAGAGTGAAGGTTTCTTTTCAGTTTTGTGAGTATTGTGAGGTACTTTTGCACTTATAACACACCGTGGCTGAGGAAAGGCACTACACCCAATATAAGTGAACCCCAAATCAATGTAGTTCTCATCATATTTGCGCCTCTTCAATGGTCCAAGTCCCTGTCTATTGTTCGGTGCTTTCCCGGGTAAGGGGGTAGTAGCTCTTCGGCTGCATCAGATTCACAACTGTCAGTGTCCATGCTAACTGGGCTAACAACGCATGTAGAATTACTGATGCTAGCATTGGATGTGCTCGTGGAAGCAGAACAACTTGTGTCATCGACAGGTGCAGGTGTAGTACTGCCTGTAGTGTCTCTTACTTTTTTTAACCATTTATCAATTTATCAATCCCTCCGAAACTTTCATTACACACACCTGGTCCCCATTTCCCTGATTGTAATTGTATAAATATGCCCTTTGGTTCACCATTGGGCTGTCGATTAGTGTTCCAATGTCCGTTGGTCGTGTGAGTACCTGTGATGTGTTGTTTTGACTTTCTTGCCGCTTGTATTGTGCAGATGATTACGGGTCTTGTCCCGTGTGGTATCATTGTGTGCGTGTGTGTTACGGGTCTCACCCCTGTGTATATATTCGAGGTACTCCTCGCTCTTTTGTTTGGGTTTCAACCCTGTGTTTTGTATACATGTTTGGTTGGTCTTCGTCCTCGTGCCTTTACATGGCACGCTGTAATTTGGGTAAATAAAAAAACATATTATGCATTCCTGCACCTGTCTCCCGACCCCTTTATGCCAACATGACAAACGGAATGAGCAGCAGCTACTTTGGCTACATACGGACCGTTAGTGGAATTCCCACGAGAGAGTAATGGTTAATGTGATTGGATGTTAATTATTTGACTAGGCTACCTGTATTTGACATTGTGTTATTTAGCTAAACACTTGACGGTTTCATTTTATTTTTGGCACTGAAACAAGGCTACTCAGGTGAGAAAAAAACCTCACCCAATTGTATAGCCCCGTTGGAAAATATAAATGGGCTGTTTGAAAATGTGTTTAAATGTGAATCACATTTTATTGGGCGTAACCCCGACGGCATTGCGCGTACCCCCTCCATTATACTCCAAAATCCAAATTTTATAATATGAAAGCACTGCATATTATTACATTTAAGACTGAATAAAACTATGGTTGAAATGCAAAAGTAGGACTCCAAAAGTACAAGGTTTGCATAACTGTAATGGTATGTGGGAAGTGTAAATTGTGACTTAACAATTTTTATTTTATTTTTTTATTTCACCTTTATTTAACCAGGTAGGCTAGTTGAGAACAAGTTCTCATTTGCAACTGCGACCTGGCCAAGATAAAGCATAGCAGTGTGAACAGACAACACAGAGTTACACATGGAGTAAACAATAAACAAGTCAATAACATGGTAGAAAAAAAAGAGAATCTATATACAATGTGTGCAAAAGGCATGAGGTAGGCAATAAATCGAATAATTACAATTTAGCAGATTAACACTGGAGTGATAAATCATCAGATGATCATGTGCAAGAAGAGATACTGGTGTGCAAAAGAGCAGAAAAGTAAATAAATAAAAGCAGTATGGGGGGTGAGGTAGGTAAATTGGGTGGGTAGTTTACAGATGGACTATGTACAGCTGCAGCGATCGGTTAGCTGCTCGGATAGCAGATTTTTAAAGTTGTTGAGGGAGATAAAAGTCTCCAACTTCAGAGATTTTTGCAATTCGTTCCAGTCGCAGGCAGCAGAGAACCAGAGGTCATGTCAATGCACTCTAATGACCAGTAGATAGAGCAGCATTACCCATCTTCCCTGATCGATCATGCTACTTCTGTTCTGCTGCCAAACCTTTCGTATCAAAATTCCAACACACATTCACAAATCTAGATGTATTTGTTAGGGGGTGGTTACAAATAAGATGTGAACTTGATGATCCTTTTAAACAGATGGAAGGTCAAGAGCGTAGGTTTCTGTTTATTGCTGGTCTATCTCTCCTTGCTGTTATTTCACCTGACAACATAGGAAAACCCTTCTTTGCTGTTGAATGTTTTTGTAAAGTTCCACAGATACGTTTCAGAGAGGATCCATTATATAATGTTTGGTGATGATGATGCGAATGAATCAGCGTGGCCTGTTTTCCCTGACAAGGATGGTGACTGTCATTCTGTCATTGAGAGTAGCTATCAGCTGTGTGGCCACCTGGGCCTCAGCTTACTCATAGGCGCGTCATGCTTTTGCCCCTTCGGGATCCCCTTGGGGATTAATAAAGTTGTATTGTATGCTTTTGACAAATCGCTCAAATTCCTTCACAGCCCCATGGCAGGCGCACACATTTGGCATCTGTTGACCCGATTTTGCATACTGCACAACAGAAAGTATGTGACAATAACTGAGTGCTGGATTGTAACTTGAGTGTATTTGTGTTTCAGGGATCCAAGGACAAAAATGTTGGGACATAAGGACTCCCATGGACCCTAGAAGCCATTTTGAGATGATATCTACCCTTACCCTAACCTTAACCCTTACACTTATTCCAAACCAAACCCTAACCCTAAACATAACCGTAGCAAGCAGTTGCTTATCAACAGATAATTTGTTGATAGTCTGACCATCTGTAGAGCATCTACAGATGGACTTTCTGGAGTATCCAAATAAAGTGTGATCGAGTCAGCCAATGAAGATGAGAAGCTGAGATAGGTGAGATAGGGACTACACAATTTATTTGATGAGGCCTACCATACAGAAACACTCTTATTCCAAGGAGGCACCAATCGTGACTCAAACACTGCCTATCACTGCCACAATCCCCCCTCTCCCTCTTTAATGCTAAGCAGTTGACAGGCTGAACCAAAGGAGCTACATCAGCTAAACCAGCAAAAGGAAAAGCAGTTGTGTAATCAATATTGACAACCCTTCCATAACACTATCCTGGCTCCAGAGTATAGACTAGAGCAGTTCTTCTGAACAAGAGGTAGTGCACTCCTGGGGGTACTTGGCCTATCCACAGGGGGTACTTGAAAAAATGCATGTCACAATAGGCCAGGGATGGGCAACTGGCGGATGCGGCCCACTGCCCCACATTTGAAGGCTCTCTGATCAAGTTGTGGGTACTGTCACGCCTGCTCCCGCTCCCCCTCTCTGGCGATCGAGGGCGCCTAGGCGTTACGCACACCTGTGACAATCATTATGTGCTTCACTGTACTCACCTGGACTCCTTCACTTTGTTGATTGCCCCCTCTATATCTGTCTGTTCCTCAGTTTGATCCCCGTGTCAGCGTTAATGTCATTTTGTTTCCCCTGTCCAGACGCTGTCAGTTTTCTTTCATGTCCGTTATTTATTAAATGTTCACCACCTGTACTTGCTTCTCGTCTCTCAGCGTCTGTCCTTACTCTGATTCAGAGGGGTTGCGTTAAATGAGGAAGACACATTTCAGTTGAAGGCATTCAGTTGTACAACTGACTAGGTATCCCCTTTCCCTTTCCCTTACACTCCCAATCACGGCCAGTTGTGATACAGCCCAGGATTGAACCAGGGTCTGTATTGACGCCTCTAGCACTGAGATGCAGTGTCGTAGACCACTGCGCCACTCAGGAGCCCCTTTATATGTAATCATGTAGTAACCAAAAAAAAAGTTAAACAAATCAAAATATATTTTATATTTGAGATTCCTCAAAGTAGCCACCCTTTGCCTTGATGACAGCTTTGCACACTCTTGGCATATATACATACAGTACACATATATACAGTACTGTGCAAAAGTTTTAGGCAGTTGTGAAAAAATGCTGTAAAGTAAGAATGCTTTATAAAATAGACATGTTAATAGTTTATATTTAACTAAATGCAAAGTGAGTGAACAGAAATCAAATCCATATTTGGCGTGACCACTCTTTGCCTTCAAAACAGCATCAATTCTTGTAGGTACACTTGTAGAAAGTCAGGGATTTTGTAGGCATATAGTCAGGTGTATGATTAAACAATTATACCAAACAGGTGCTAATGATCATCAATTCAATATGTAGGTTGAAGCACAATCATTAATTGAAACAAACAGCTGTGTAGGAGGAATAAAACTGGGTGAGGAACAGCCAAACTCAGCTAACAAGGTGAGGTTGCTGAAGACAGTTTACTGTCAAAAGTCACACACCACGGCAAGACTGAGCACAGCAACAAGACACAAGGTAGTTATACTGCATCAGTCTCTCCCAGGCAGAAGTTTCAAGGCAGACAGGGGTTTCCAGATGTGCTGTTTAAGCTCTTTTGAGAAGCTCAAAGAAACAGGCAACGTTGAGGACCGTAGACGCAGTGGTCGGCCAAGGAAACTTACTGCAGCAGATGAAAGACACATCATGCTTACTTCCCTTCACAATCGGAAGATGTCCAGCAGTGCCATCAGCTCAGAATTGGCAGAAAACAGTGGGACCCTGGTACACCCATCTACTGTCCAGAGAAGTCTGGTCAGAAGTGGCCTTCATGGAAGACTTGCGGCCAAAAAGCCATTCCTACGACGTGGAAACAAGGCCAAGCAACTCAACTATGCACGAAAACACAGGAACTGGGGTGCAGAAAAATGGCAGCAGGTGCTCTGGACTGATGAGTCAAAATTTGAAATATTTTGCTGTAGCAGAAGGCAGTTTGTTTGCTGAAGGGCTGGAGAGCGGTACACAAATGAATGTCTGCAGGCAACAGTGAAGCATGGTGGAGGTTCCTTGCAAGTTTGTGGTTGCATTTCTGCAAAAGGAGTGGGGGATTTGGTCAGAATTAATGATCTCCTCAATGCTGAAAAGTACAGGCAGATACTTATCCATCATGCAATACCATCAGGGAGGCATCTGATTGGCCCCAAATGTATTCTGCAGCATGACAACGACCCCAAACATACAACGAAAGTCATTAAGAACTATCTTCAGCGTAAAGAAGAACAAGGAGTCCTGGAAGTGATGGTATGGCCTCCACAGAGCCCTGATCTCAACATCATTGAGTCTGTCTGGGATTACATGAAGAGAGAGAAGCATCGGAGGCTGCCTAAATCCACAGAAGAACTGTGGTTAGTTCACCAAGATGTGCAAGTTCACTGTGGTTAGTTCACTGTTCGCAAGTGTACCTAGAAGAATTGAGGCTGTTTTGAAAGCAAAGGGTGGTCACACCAAATATTGATTTGATGTAGATTTTTCTTCTGTTCACTCACTTTGCATTTTGTTAATTGATAAATATAAACTATTAACATGTCTATTTTATAAAGCATTCTTACTTTACAGCATTTTTTCACACCTGCCTAAAACTTCTGCGACGTACTGTATATATATATACTGTATGTGATGGGTGATGCAATATTTACAAACAATTAAGTGACTAAGATACCGTAGAATAGTATAGTGTGCAGTTTACACATATGATGAGTAATGCAAGATACGGAGACATTGCTAAAGTGGCTAGGGATCCATTTCTAAAAGTGGCCTGTGATTCCTAATCTATGTCTTTAGGCAGCCGCCTCTGATGTGCTAGTGATGGCTGTTTAGCAGTCTGATGGCCTTGAGATAGAAGGTGTCTCTTTGATGCACCTGTACTGACCTCGCCTTCTGGATGATAACGGGGTGAACAGGCAGTGGCTCGGGTGGTTGATGTCCTTGATGATCTTTTTAGCCTTCCTATGGCATCGGGGGCTGTAGGTGTCCAGGAGGGCGAGAAGTTTGCCCCCGGTAATGCGTTGGAAAGACCGCACCACCCTCTGGAGAGCTCTGTGGTTGTGGGTGGTGCAGTTGCTGTACCAGGCGGTGGTACAGCCCAACAGGATGCTCTCAATTGTGCATCTGTAAAAGTTTGTGAGGGTTTTAGGTGTTAAGACAAATTTTTTTAGCCTCCTGAGGTTGAAGAGGCACTGTTGCGCCTTCTTTACCACACTGTCTGTGTGGGTGGTCCATTTTAGTTTGTCAGTGATGTGTACGCCGAGGAACTTGAAGCTTTCCACCTCCACTGCGGTCCCGTCGAGGTAGATAGGGGGGGGTGCACCCTCTGCTGTTTCCTGAAGTCCACGATCATCTCCTTAGTTTTGTTGACGTTGAGTGAGAGGTTATTTTCCTGGCACCACACTCCCAGAGCCTTCACCTCCTCCCTGTAGGCTGTCTCATCGCTGTTGGTAATCAAGCCTACTACTGTTGTTGTTTGTAAACCTGATGATTGAGTTGGAGGCGTGCTTGGCCACGCAGTCATAGGTGAAGAGGGAGTACAGGAGGGGCTGAGCATGCACCCTTGTGGGGCCCCTGTGTTGAGGATCAGCAAAGAGGTGTTGTTTCCTACCTTATCCACCTGAGGGTGACCCATCAGGAAGTCCAGGACCCAGTTGCACAGGGCAGGGTTCAGACCCAGGGCCCCGAGCTTGATGATGAGCTTGGAGGGCACTATGTTGTTCCTGTCTCTTATACACATCTAGATGTGTATAAGAGACAGATGCAGAGCTATAGTCAATGAACAGCATTCTTACATAGGTATGCCTCTTGCCCAGATGGGACAGGGCAGTGTGCAGGCAATTACATCGTCTGTGGATCTATTGGGGCAAATTGAAGTGGTTCTAGGGTGGCAGGTAAGGTGGAGGTGATATGATCCTTGACTAGTCTCTCAAAGCAATTCATGATGACAGGTGAGGGCTACAATGAGTAATGATAACTTGGCTATATATATATATATATATATATATATATATATATATATATATATATATATATATATATATATATATATATATATATATAATTTATTTTTTACCTTTATTTAACTAGGCAWGTCASTTAAGAACAAATTCTTATTTAAAATGACAGCCTAGGAACAGTGGGTTAACTGCCTTGTTCAGGGACAGAACGACAGATTTGTACCTTGTCAGCTCGGTGATTCAATCTAGCAACCTTTTGGTTACTGGTCCAACACTCTAACCACTAGGCTATCTGCCACCCCATACACGGGGTACAAGTACTGAGTCGATGTGTAGGGGTATGAGGTAATTGAGGTAGATACAGTATGTACAGTATGTACATATAGGTAGGGGAAAAGTGACTAGGCAACAGGATAGATAATAAGCAGTAGCAGCAGCATATGTGATGAGTCTAAGGAGTTCCCACAAGTGAAGGGAAAAGGTGAGAGGAGGAGAGTGCATAGATGCGAGAAGGAATGCAACAAACAAAGGGATAATGCTGTTATGCAGCTGCTATGAAAGTGAACTGTGTTTGCGTGTGATCAGGGGTGTATTCATTCTGCCGATTCTGTTGAAAAACGTTTCATAAACGGAAGCAAACGGAATGAAACGGTGATAAACATACCTGAATTTGTCCAATAGAAACTCTTCTTTGCAACTGTAGAACTAATGATTACACCCTAAATCAGCTAGATGCAGGCAAGAGTGTGAAAGGCAATATTGAATGTGTCAATGTCTGTCGCATTGATTACTCAAATTTCTCTCGACCTGTGCACTTACGTTATAGACTTGAATTTGTAGGCTAGGTTGTAGCAACCTCATGATGGGTATAGGGAAAATGTTAGTATCATGTAGTAGCCTAAACCTATCGATGTTACATTGAGCTGGGTGAGTGGGATATGAATAGCAGTACTGGTGTGGACCGTGTTAATTTCTTACTGATGTGGACACCAACGAACTTGAAGCTCTGGACCCGCTCCACTACAGCCCCTTCAATGTGGATGGGGGCATGCTCAGTCGTCCATTTCCTGTAGTCCCCGAATCTCATAATGAAACAGAATTGTGGTGAATACAATCTTACCACAAATACGAATGCTATCTTATAAACTATCGTATAAACAGATTTAGCCGTCTCTATCTATTACCTTATAATTTGCTTACATGTTGATGAATCGTGTTTTTATGCACAGACCAGAGATGGAGAGGTCAAAGGGGCTAAAGGCTTAAGAAAGCAAATAAAAAACCATCTCTGCTCTTCAGGGCAGCAAAAGAGAGAGAAGAGAGGCTTGGATCTTATGCTGCCTCTGTCTCTTTAAAAACAGGAGCATGCAATCTCTGCTCTTCAGGGCAGCAAAAGAGAGAGAAGAGAGGCTTGGATCTTATGCTGCCTCTGTCTCTTTAAAAACAGGAGCACGCATGTGAGGGGGAGGGGGTGTTGGCTAGTTGGAACAGTCCTCTAATGAGGAGATTTGAGAGACACAGAAGAGAGAGAGAGAGAGAGAGAGAGAGAGAGAGAGAGAGAGAGAGAGAGAGAGAGACCCAACCATAAGGAGAAAGGGGGAAATGAGATGACAACAGAATGCAGGCTGTGATACATAAAAGAGCATGATGTATTGAATCAGAGGAAAAGGATAAATAAATCTGGATTTCTCACCGGCAAGGGAGCAAGAATAAAAGCATCAGTATCGCTAAACCACTTAAGGACGTGGATTAAAAAAGAGAGAGGGAAAGGGAAAGGAGAGGAGGAAAATAATCAGATCACTTGTTTTTTTTCATGGTCCGTGTGCGCACTTGCTGTCGGTGAGAGTGTGCATATGTGTGTGCGCATATGGGAAGAGACTGCATTGCTGTTCACTAGCAGAGGCATCAGGAGAGAACCAAGCTGAAGCCCTCTTTTTTCTTTCTCTCTCTCTATTTCTGTGTTGCACTGTGTGGCAGGAGCATGTTGGGTGGGTTGAGTACAAACGACAAGCTGAGCTAGCCAAAAGAGATGAACCTGTAACGCTGTAAATGCTGTTGGATCTGGCCAGTGGCTGACTGGTAGCTGTGTGGGATCCCAGGTTTCTAGGTGGAGCCTGGTGGTCTTCAGCTGACTGGTAGCTGTGTGGGATCCCAGGTTTTCTATGGATGGAGACCTGGTGGTCTTCAGCTGACTGGTAGCTGTGTGGGATCCCAGGTTTCTAGGTGGAGCCTGGTGGTCTTCAGCTGACTGGTAGCTGTGTGGGATCCCAGGTTTCTAGGTGGAGCCTGGTGGTCTTCAGCTGACTGGTAGCTGTGTGGGATCCCAGGTTTCTAGTGGAGCCTGGTGGTCTCAGCTGACTGGTAGCTGTGTGGGATCCCAGGTTTCTAGGTGGACCCTGGTGGTCTTCAGCTGACTGGTAGCTGTGTGGGATCCCAGGTTTCTAAGTGGAGCCTGGTGGTCTTCAGCTGCTAGGGAGAGTTAAAGCTAAAAGCCCCAGAGAGGAGGAGGCACACGCAGCTGGGAGTGTGCCGGCAGTGGGGCCCTGCGTGGAGGGAGGGGGCCAGAACCTAAACCCCAAAGAAAAGGAGTTTGCTGTGTTTGTGTTGGCAGGGAGGACGCATGGCTGGCGAGGGCCTTCCCCCTTCTGTGAGCTGCAGCTGTAGGAGATTGGACTGGGAGTGACAGTGAACCAAACCTCCAGAATAATGGTTTAAAGAGGTTCCCGCTGCTCCTCCCTGGCCTGACAGGAGGGACCCTACACTCTGGGGGTCTATTTTGCTTTTTCCTCTTTTTATTTTTCTCTTTAAGTCAACCCGGGGGATTTGTTTGGGTGTCTTCCTCCCCCCCACACCTCATCATCATCCCTAACCCCACCTCCAACTCTGTTTTTAGTTCGTTTTCTTTTTTTGAGATTTGGGGGATTTGCCAAAACCTATTTCATGCATGTCCACTGGGGGCAGGTTCAACTTTGATGATGGGGGGTCATACTGTGGGGGGTGGGAGGAAGGCAAAGCCCACGGCCATGGCATCTGCACTGGGCCGAAGGGCCAAGGCGAGTACTCAGGGTCCTGGAGCCATGGCTTTGAGGTGGTGGGGGTGTACACATGGCCCAGTGGGAACACCTACCAGGGCACCTGGGCGCAGGGCAAGCGCCATGGGATTGGAATGGAGAACAAGGGCAAGTGGGTGTAYAAGGGGGAGTGGACAAGTGGATTTAAGGGACGCTACGGCCTCAGGGAGAGCACCGGCACCAGCGGGAAGTACGAGGGGACCTGGAACAACGGTCTTCAGGACGGATACGGCACTGAGACCTACTCCGATGGAGGTAAGACCCAGTCCCAGACCCAGACCCAGACTGAGCCATGTTTAATGGGTGAGTACCCTCTGTGTAAAGCATCAACATATGGATATTGAGATACAGACCAGCAGGCCCATTCTTCATAGTGAGTTGACAGTATTCGGGGAAACCTAGGTGCTAGGTTTCCCCGAACACCCCACCCCCCTCCACCACACACACACAATCTAACTGTCTCCTGCTTCATTCTTCTCCTATCTCTCAGACACTCTCTAATCTCTCTTTCTCCGTCCATCTGTCAATTGGGAAAGCAGTTCCCTCTCCCCTGCTCGTGCTGCAGTGGGAGAGACATTTCGAGGCCCAAATTAAGGTCACCGGACTCCGCATGCAGCCTGAGAGAGAGATTTCAGGTCACCCCCAAAGCACAGGGAACAAGCAGACAGACAGAATCATGGTAAACCTGGCTGGGAGGCCATAAATACACACCTTGAAGCTGACAGTGATGAGAGTCTGGAAGTCCTTACTCTACCTCAAATTCACACACACTCTCTCTCTACTAAGGTGGATTTCAGATCCATTCAGATATATTTATCAAAACACTTCCTTTAGCAAGGCAAAGGCACTTAAAACAATCACACAGTCAAAGGGCATGACGGTCTGTAGAATATTTTGATTTCTTCTGGTGAAACCTCCTGGTGCAACACCATACTCTTAGAACAGAAGGTGCTATCTAGAACCTAAAAGGGTTATCCAATGGCTGTCCCCATAGGAGAACCCTTTGAAGAATCCTTTTGGGTTCCATGGAGAAGCCAAAAAGGTTCTACATCAGTGGAGGCTGCTGACGGGAGGATGGCTCATAATGATGGCTGGAATGGAGCGAATGGCATCAAACAAATAGAAACCAGCCATTACCACGAGACTGTCCTCCCCAATTAAGGTGCAACCAACCTCCTGTTTTCTACATGTAAGGGTTTTTTTCTTCTCCAATTTGGTTTTGAATTCTCTTTTATTTTATATTTATAAATTGTAAAATGTGTGAAATTGTAAAATGCAGGGCTCCCTTGTTCTCAATGGGTATCCTTGTTGAAATTAGTAGAACCATTTTCACAGAGGGTTCTACATAGAACCAAAAAGTGTTCTACCTGGAACCAAAGAGTGTTCTAGCTGGAACCAAAAAGTGTTACCCTATGGAGACAACGAGGAACCCATATGGAACCCTTTTTCTAAGAGTACATTGTTAAAGTTATATAACTCTCTAGCACCAGAACCTTACACAACTATGCACCCAACCAACAGCCCAATGAACACTGGCTGAGTCAGGAGAGGAGGCTAATGAGGACAGAATATGCAGAATAGATATGACACAGACGATATCCACAATGATAACAGTCCTCTCTGAAGTGAGCACCAGGCCAGCGAGGCTTTGTTATAATGAAATGAGTATGAGGCATAAGATAAAGAAAGGGATTTGGAGAAGACAGACTGGTAGATGAAGATGGAAAAGCAGGAGGTATAGTATAGAATAGTGTACTATTTTCGTATGAGAGACACTCCAGAGAAACTTCAAATCTACAGTATTCATTATGTAACACTTCATGTGTTCATTATGTAACACACAATAACATGTGTCCTTAAATTTGTCAGTGTCTTTAAAATCCTCCAGTATACTCTTCCTGTCTGAAGGCTTTAGCATTTTATGCCCAACAACAATTGTTATCAGTTGATTTCACCATCTAACATTGACAATAAGAAAGTCTTGCATTCTACCCTCGAACTTTGCTCACACCCTGCACACCCTGCTTATCATATCACTCCTCAGGAGAAGGATCTATGCCCGGAGCAGTTGTTTTTCTCTATATTTATATCTGTCTACCTCGTTCCACTGCATTACAGCAGTGGCGCCTCTGTCTCTGTACAGCAAGTTGCTGTGGGAACGCACACAGACATGCAGCAGGGCTGCGTGTCACAGGGGACTCAGTGTTGCTCACTCTGATTGGCTGGCTGACTCTGCTAATGTTGTTTACTTACTTGAGCAGTGAGCGCTTATCTGGCTGCTACATCATAATCACAGAAGAAAGTGACAGAGAGGGGGAGACAAAGATACAGAGAGGTTACAGTAGCATTGTCTTTCCTCTCAGGAGGAGTTAGAAATGGTATACTGTCAATGGCCATGGAATGAGGAACCCATCCAAGGAGCTATCTAAGGAGAACACTACAACTGCGTGTAAAAGAGAAGATACTACATGTCATGTAGTGTTTTTGATGCTTGTTGACACGCCACCTTGATTGCTGATTAGCACATCTGTGATTGGGAGTAAAGCAAACTCACTGTACTGGGAGCTACAGGAAACTGTCCTGACAGTTGTTTCTGGATAGGAGTCAATATTACAGTGCAGTAGCCTGTATGATTTGACCCCTGACCTACATACTGAACCAACATGGTGTTTAGAAATGGTTTGTGCCATGTAGAGATGAGGAGGGGCCTATTTGTGTAGATGGCCAGGCGATTTAGGTTATTGTATCCTTGGGCAAGGTGTGTTATCTAAGTTATTGAGGTAATCTTTTTGCTGTTGAAACAGATTATGTTAATGAGACCTAAGAGACAGCAAGCGCAGTTCCTCAAAATGATGAACATGATGTGAACAAACGTTTGTGATGTCCCAATTCAATTTTTCAGGGGAATTAACGTTCAAATTATAATTCAATTTTTAGGATGTTTCTATGAGTTAAATAATCCTTAAATGGACAAATCTAAGACTGGGGCACATCATCGCCTCTCTGCGACAGAAACAAAATCCAAAACGAAATCCCTTAACCGGATAACATCCGTAGTCGATTTAAGCTTACTGAGAGATTTAGCTTTTAACTGCAGCTCATTTAGAATGTTGGCGTTTCTCTAGCAGTTTCGCTAGCTGTAGTCTGTCCTGGATTGCAGTCTGTCTGTGTCTGTTCTAGCCAGCTCTTCTACGGTTGTCTTGCAAGCAGAGTGACATCAAACATTCCCATAGCCACATGATGCTCCTGTTTCAGAAGATGACACACACATTACGAAAGCAGCACCTGCTTACAGTCCAGACCTATCTTACAACACTGCTGTAGCATGTCTCTTGTTCTGTCCCATGCACATTACTCTGTCTGTCTCTCTCTCACACACTCACACACAAACACACTCAAATATGAAGTTCAGGTGCTGACTTGATGAAATATAAAAGTATTAATAATTCATGAAAGAGTCAATCCAAACACACTTTCTGCCATCCTTACTCCAGTTTGAATATCCTCTGTTATGAATTGTACACACTATGCGGTCGAGGGCTTTGTGTTGCATATTGGGGGGGTCCAAGTCAATTGGTTCCAGGGTCAACACCCTGGGGGTTCAGGGGTAGACTTTGAGGTGGCCTACGTTTGCTCTGTTTGGTGTGTGTGGCGGGGTGTGGCTTGAAGCAATGAGTGCCGTATTTGAAGGGCAGCGGTGTATTTTGAACCCACAGCCCAAACCCCTCCCCGGTTTTTCAACTGGTCGTTCAGAACAGCACTGTTTCTGTTTAATTGAACGTTGCATTAAAACAATTTGTACTGAACACAGCTCTGGTGTCTTTTCTACTCCAAAATTAATGAAAATAAAATGATCGTAAGGCCATGAAAAGATAATTCCCCCTCCTCCCAAAAAATGAGGCTAACAACATATAAGCACGATCACCTGTAGCCCAACTGATGCAGCATAGTGGCTGAACCATAGGGTTGCCCATTTGTATTTTTGCTAATCATTAAATAGATGATTAGTGATGAGTGCTTTCCCCCCCAAAAATTGTTTTCTAAACATAAATATGGAGGATATGTTGCTGCTGCTGATGGTCAGAGTTTGTGAGACAGGCATGCTGCCTCTGACTGGGGAGATAATCAAAATCAAATCAAATTGTATTTGTCACATGAGCGGAATACAACTGGTGTAGACTTTTCCAAGATACCCTTTCCAACTAGGCAGAGTTTAAATATAGTAATAAAAATAGTAACACATTAGATATAAATTAAGATACACAAGAATGGCGCCATATACAGGGAGTACCAGTAACAGATCAATGTGCAGAGAGGTACGAGGTATTTGAGGGACATGTACATGAAACAGGCATGCTTGAGGTTCAAAGAAACAGCCCTTCTCTAATTCTGTAGCATTCTAGAAACCAGTTGTTTCAAAGTTTATAATACTACCAAATGTGTCTTTGAACTCACAAAACTTTACCTAATATAACCGTTACCAATTATCACTCATTTTGAGAAATACTGCTCACAATATAGTGGCACAGTAGAGGAGCGCTTCTTTGGTTTATAGTTAATCCACGCGGTGCTCTTTGATCATGGGATGAAATACTATAAAACAAAAAGAAGTTGCTGCTGGATAGTAAACACTGCGGAACAGCCTTTGTGTAAACAAACTTCCAGAAGTAGTCAAAGCACTCTTATTTAAAAGCATATATGCGCCTGTATGCGGCCTATAATATCAAAATGAGAGCCATCATTTGATTACAGGTTGAGTAAACTTGGGAAAAGTAATGCAATCTCGATTGGAAGGAATATACAAACAGCCAAGTTCAACCTAAAAACAGAACAACGCACATTGTTAAAGACACTATAATAAATTATGTATTGGCGCGTAATCAAATCAGGGTTGCTGTGATGTGTCCGCGTCTCTGATCTTTCCGCGTTTAACCATTTGTGCTGCCGCCTGTAGTGCTGCTTTTACGCATCTCGCAGCACTTCGGATGAAAACCTCCATCGAATTCGTTTTGACATCTGAGTTACAGAGTCCATAGAAAACCAACTATTCTTAGAAGATTATTGTAGGCTAAATGCATTACATAATAGGCCTTAATGTGAACAAGCTGTGCATGAAAACGACGGAAGACGTTTCTTTCAAAACTTTAGCTGTTTTCATGGCTGTGGGGAAATTAAATAATATGCTCCCTGATTATTAACTCGACCGAGAGATGCCTCCAAAATGCAGAATTTTCTACTACGCCCGAGTTAACCGAGGAAACTACTGTAGCTTAATTCTGAAATGAAATAGGCTTTCCGACTTCCTGATCGAGCTGTAAGGGCACATACCCCGTGGGAAACTGTTCAGGCAAACCACCGATGAACGTGCATCCATCCACCCACCCACCCCCACAAAGAGAACGTTTAAGCACCGTGGAGTCTATAACGGCTACATACTGTACGGATGACACGATTCAAGTAGGCCTGCCTATGCTTGATGTGGAATGATTCATGACATGCGTTTTATGTCAATGGCAATGAAAGGAAAAGGAAAATGTCACTGACATTTCAGGGGCACTTAATACTTTTAATTTAATCAACACACATTTGTTAAAAGTTTATACAGATACTGCATTTTTCTCTGCTAGATGTGACATTGGATTTAATTGATGTCTATAATCCACGTTCATGTGTGTAGCAATGCTTGACTAATGACTGTAGTGAGATACAAGTCCTAATGGGGAGATTCCCATGGAGTCAATGGATCCCCAAAGACTCACAGTTTACCCATGCTGCCCTCTCCTGAGAGAGAGAGACATCCCTTCCCTACTTTCTTTATGCTTGACCTCCTTCACTGAGAAAATCTGCTGTTGCAGGTCGGGGACACACCAGTCTTTCATTACGGCCTGATTCTAGTTAATGTGTCTGCAAACTATAACAACAATATAATATGCTGTGTCATGGACCTGATCAAACTTTCAATAGAGGAGAAGTCACTTCTCTGTGTATGTGGACTCTGTTCAAGCCAGACATAACCCAAGTTATTTCAGTCAGGACTTTATTTCAGCTGTGTCAGCAAAAGCTGTAAAAATACTAAATTTTCAGAGACACACGGAAGAAGCACTCATACTCACACACAGACACACACTCACACATTCTCAACCCCCCATCTCTCGTTATCTTTCTCTCTTTCTCTCTCTCTGTATTTCTCTCTCTCTACCTTTGGAGTGTCTGTGCTGGAATTAGAGACAGTGGGTGAAGGTGAGGAGCAGAGAGCTGAAGAACAGGAAGTGATCCTGGATAGAAATACGAGATGTGCCAGAGCAGAGCTGGAAGGCGCTGGCTAATTTCACTCTGTCTGTCTTGCTGTCACTGTCTTTCTCTGTGGGAATATAAATGTAATCCTATAAATTGAGGCCTGTGTTTGATCCATCATATGTCACACAGCTGTTGACTGATCAGGCGGGTGTGGCCAGATGTCGGCCAGCTGTCTGTGACAGGAAGAGTATACTGGAGTATTTTAAAGACACTGACTGATTTAAGGACACATTGAACAGCACATTGTGTTACATAATGAATACTGTAGATTTGAAGATTCTCTGGAGTGTCTCTTATACAAAAATAGTACACTATTCTATAGTATGTATACCTCCCGCTTTTCCATTTTCATCTACCAGTCTGTCTTCTCCAAGCAGTAGCAACAGCTCCTATTGCAGCAGTAGCAGCAGCTCATATAGCAGCAGTAGAAGCAGTAGCAGCAGCTCTTATAGCAGCAGTAGCAGCAGCTCTTATAGCAGCAGTAGCAGCAGCTCCTATAGCAGCAGTAGAACTGGCAATAGCGAGCGCTCCCTATAGCAGCAAGTAGCAGCAGCTCCTATCAGCAGCAAATAGGCAACAGCCTCCTATAGCAGCATAAGCAACAGGCTCTAAGTCAGACAGCAGTTTATGCAGCCAGTAGCAACAGCTCCTATAGCAGCAGCTAAGCACTATAGCAGCAGCTCTACAGCAGTTCGATAGTAGGCAAGCATAGCAGCATCCATGCTATAGCAGCAGATAGCAAAGCAGCACTTCTTATAAGCAGGACCATAGCAAAGCAGCTCCTATAGCGCAGCAGTAGCAGCCAGACTATGGCCCAGTATGCAAGCGAGCTAGCAGCAGCTCCTTATAGCAGCACAGCTAGCAAGCCAATAGGCACTCCCTATAAGTAGCAGCAGCTATGCAGCGAAACAGCTCCGGTATAGCAAGCCAGTCAGCAAGCTCTCTTATAGCAGCAGGCAGCAGAGCCAGCTGTTGCAGCTCAAGCACAGTAGCAGCAGCTCACTATAGCGACAGTAGCAGCAAGCGTCCTATAGCAGCAGTAGCAGCCAGCTCCTATAGCAGCAAGTAAGCCAAGCAGCTCCTATGAGCGAACGTGACAGCGCCTATACACAGTGAGCTTATAGAACAGCTCCGTAAGCAGCACGTTAGAGCGCCAATAGCAAGGCAGCTCCTCATAGCACCAGCGAGTTAGCAGCAGCTCCTATAGCACAGTAGCAGCAGCTCCGATAGCAGCAGTAGCAGACACTCTGTATAGCAGCAAAGCAATAGCAGCAGCTCCTTTAGCAGCAGTAGCAGAACAGGCTCTGGTAGTAGCCAGCATGCGAGAGCAGCTCTAGCATCATAGCAGCAGCTCGTTAGCAGCAATAGCAACAGCTCTTATAGCAGTCAGTAGAAGCAAAGGTAGCAACATCCTATAGCAGGCAGAGAGAGTGAGCAAGCAGCTCCTACAGTACAGCAGCTCTATAGAGAAAGTAGCAGCAGCTCCATACCGTAAAAACGAGTCTATAGCGCACTAGCAGCAGCTCTTAAGAGTAGCACAGCCTATAGTAGCAGTAGCAAGCTACTACGGGCGCTAAGAAGCATCACCAGCTCTATAGCCAGCAGTAGCGTTAGCAGCAGGCTCCTATAGCAGCAGTTAGCAGCAAACTCCTATAGCAGCAGTAGCAGACAGCTCTTATAGCAAGCAGGTAAGCAGCAAGTATTAAGCAGAACAATACAGCTGCTCCATATAGCAGCATAAGAGTCCTATAGCAGGCCAGTAGCACGGAGCTAGTATAGCAGCAGATAAAGCAAAAAAAAGCTCAAAAAACAAAAAAAAAAAAAAGCAAAAAAAAAAAAAAAAAGATATAACAAAAAAGAAAAAAACAAAAAAACAAAAAAAAAAAAAAAAAAAAAAAAAATAGCAACACTCCTAATAGCCGAGCAGTAGCAGCAGCGTGAGCAAAGTCGATAGCAGCAGAGCTCCTATAGCGGAGCTAAGTAGCAGCAGTAGCCATCCTAGCGCAGTAGCAGCAGGCTCCTATAGCAGCATGAGCGAAACAGCCTCCTATAGCACGCAGTAGCAGCCGAGCGCTTCTATAAGGCGAGCGAGTAGCAGGCAGCATCACTAAGCAGGCCAGTAGTAGAGTAGCAGCAGCTTAGCGCCAGACAGCAGTAGCACAACCATCTAATAGCAGCAAGTAGCAGCAGCTCTTATACCATAGAATAGCAAGCATCATGCACATGAGCAGCTCCTATAGCAGCAGTAGCACAGCTCCTAATAGCAGCGGTAGCGAGCAGCTCACAACAGCATGCGACCTTATAGCAGCATAGGCTAGAAGCAACAGCAGCAGCTACCATATAGCAGCAGCTCATATACAGCAGAGACTCATATAGCAGCCCGAAGAGTAGCATGCAGCCCTAGAAGCAGCAGTAGCAACAGCTCCACATATAGCAGCAGTAGCAGCAGGCTCCTAGTAGCAGCGAATGGCAAAACACTCTCGTCAGCAGCGCTAGCAGCTCCTATAGCAGTCAGTAACATCAGCAGCTAGTACGAAGCAGTAGAATAGCAGCAGCTTCCTATAGCAGCAGGACAGCAAGTAGCAGCAGGCTCTATAGCAGCCAGTGAGCATGCTCCTATAGCAGCAGTAGCAGCAGCTCGTATAGCAGCGAGTAGAAGCAAGCGAAGCTCTAATAGCAGCGAGTAAAGAACCCAGATGAGCCGAGCACAGCTCTATAGCAGCAGTAGCAACAAGCTCCTATATCAGCAGCAGCCAGTAGCAAAACAGCTCCATATAGCAGCAGTAGCTCCGAAGCAGCTCGAGGTAGTACAGCACCATGTAGCAAGCAGGTAGCAACAGCTCTATAGCAGCAGCATCCAATAGCTTACGCAACAGTAGCAGCAGCTCACGTATAGCAGCAGTAGCAAGGCAGCTCCTAGATAGTCAAGCAGCTCTAGTAGTAGACGAGTAAGCAAGGAGCTCCGTATAGACATGACAGCAGCTAAGCAGAACAGCATGCCAGGTTATAGCCGAGCAGCAGTCCTTAGCACAGTGACAGCTCCTATGGCAGGCCAAGCAGTAGCAGCAGCTCTTAAGTAGCAGCAGTAGAAGCAATAGCAGCAGCTCCTATAGCAGCAGTAGCAGCAGCTTCCATACAGCAGTAGCAGCACTCCTGAGGATTAAGCAGCAGTAGCAACAACAGCTCCTATAGCAGCAGTAGCAACAGCTCTCTAATAGTCAGCAGTAGCAGGCACAGATAGCAACAGCTCCTATAAGCAGGCAGTAGAAGCAATCAGCAGTGCAGCCCATAGCAGCAGTAGCAAGCAGCTCATATAGCAGCAGTAGCAGCACTCCTATAGCAGCGAGTAGCAAACAGCTCCTATAGCAGCCAGTGGAGCAGCAGCTCTGCTATAGTCAGCAGTAGCAACAGGCTCCTATAGCAGCGAGTATGACAAGCAGCCTCCTATAGCAGCAGTAGAAGCCAGTAGCAGCAGCTCCTATAGCAGCAGTAGGCAACAGCTCCTATAGCAGGCAGTACAGCAGCTCAGGTATAGCAGCGTAGAAGCAATAGCAAGCAGCTCTATAGGAGCAGTAGCAGCGCAGCTCCCTATAGCAGCAGTAGCAGCAATCCAGGCTATAGCAGCAGTAGCACAAGCTCCATATAGCAGCAGTAGCAACATCTCTAGTATAAGAGACAGTAGCAGCAGTAGCAACACCTTATTAGCAGCAGTAGCAGCAGTAGCCAACATCTCCTATAGCAACAGTAGAAGCAATAGCAGCAGCTCCTATAGGCAGCAGTAGCAGAGCTCATGGATAGCGGCAGACGTGCAGCAGCTCCTATAGCAGCCGAGTAGCAACAAGCTCCCTATAAGACACGTAGCAGCACTCCTATAGCAGCGAGTAGAAACGAGTACACAGCTCCCATAGCAGCGGTAAGCACGGCTCCCTATAGCAGGCACGTAGCAGCAGGACTCCTAACAGCAGCAGACGTAGGCAGCTTCTATTGAGCGAGCAGTAGAAGCACTCTGTATAGAGCAGTAGAAGCGTAGCAACAGCTCCTATAACCAGCAAGTAGCAGCAGCACTTATAAGCATCCAAGTAAGCAGGCAGGCCGCCTATAGCAAGCAGTAGCAACAGCTTCTATCACGCCAAGGTAAGAAGCAGCTCCATATAAGCAGCAGTTAGAAGACCAGTAGCAACAGCTCGCGGTATACCAGCAGTGCAGCAGCTCCCTATAGCGGCGAAGTAGCAGCAGCCCCATATAAGCAGCGAGTCAGAAGGTATCAGCAGCACACTAGCAAAACGAAGTTGCATGAGCACCTCTAGCAACAGTAAGAGAACGAAGCAGCACAATCTAGCAGCACACTAGCAGCAGCTAAGCAGCAGCTACTATAGCACGTAGTGAGCAGCCGGAGCAGCGCAAGTAGCAGATAGCAGCAGCACCTCTATTCAGCAAAGCCAGCAGCACCTTTAGCAGCAGTAGCAGCGAGCACCTCTATCAAAGCGAGTAGCAGCACTCCCATATAGGCAGCAGTAGCAAGCAGTAAGCAAGCAGCACCTCTAGCAGCAGTTAGCAGCAGCTCCTATAGCAGCAGCTAGCGAACAGCCATATAGCAGCAGTAGCAAGCAGTAGCAGCGCGACAACCTTCTATCAAGCAAAGTAGCAGCAGCTCCTAGTATAGCAGCAGTAGCAGAGCAGTAGCGAGCAAGCAACCTCTATCAGCAGGGTAGCAGCAGCTCCATAGCAGCGGGAGTAGACAGCAGCTACTATAGCAGCATGTTAGCGGGAGCAGTACAGCAGCAACCTCATGATTCAGCAGTAAGCAGCAGACTCCGTAATAGCAGCCAAGTAGCAGCAGTAGCAGCACACCTATCAGCAGTAGCAGCAGTCCTATAGACAGTGCAACAGCTCCTATCGCAGCAGTAGAAGCATAGCAGCAAGCACTTTAAGCAAGCACAAGTACTAGCAGCAGCACCTTAGGACAGGCAGTAGCAGCGACACCTCTTCGCGATGCAGTGCAGTAGCAGCAGCTCCGTATAGCAGCAGTAGCAGCCGTAGGCAGCAGTAGCAGCAGCACCATTTAGCAGCCAGTGCGAGACCTGGCTAGCCATACAGCAGCACTTTAGACTAGCGCGACCAAGAGTACAGCAGCACTTTCGAGTAGCAGCAGCCCCTAGACAGGCAGCAGCACCTTAAGCAAGCGTATCAAGCAAGCACCTTGCAGCAGTAGCAGCAGCCACAGCCGTAGCGGTAGGCAGCACACCTTTAAGCAGCAGTAGACAGCAGCACCTTTTAGCCATGCCCCCCAGTAAGCAGAGGCCACCTTAAGGCACCAGTATGCAGCAGCACTTTTGCAGCAGCGTGTCACAGCACCTTTAGCAGCACTACCACAGCAGCACCCTTTGCAAGCGTAGAGCAGCACCTTAAGCAGCCAGTACTAGCAGCACCTGGCAGCGTAGCAGCACTTGAACAGCGTTAGCAGCAGTAAGCAGCAGCGCGCACCCATGTAGCAGACCTATCAGCAGTAGCAGCAGCACCATTCTAACAGCCATGTAGCAGCATGATACAGTAAGCAGCAGCAGCACCTCTATCAGCAGTAGCAGCAGCACCTCTATCAGCAGTAGCAGCAGCACCTCTATCAGCAGTAGCAGCAGCACCTTTAGCAGCAGTAGCAGCAGCACCTTAAGCAGCAGTAGCAGAAGCACCTCTATCAGCAGTAGCAGCAGCACCTTTAGCAGCAGTAGAACTAGCAGTGTGTTGTTGTGGGGGTGGGGATATCCAACACTCTCTCTGCTGTTGCCTTATTGAGCCATCCAACCCTATGCATTTCACTGACATGCCAGCCCACAGAGATCAATAAAGGCAAAGAGGACAGGGGAGTGTGTGTGCATGTGTGTGTGTGTGTGTGTATGCGCGTGCCTAGGGTTAGGGGGTTTGGAAAAGGAGTGCTACAAACAGAGATACTGAGATTGGTTGGAATCCTTATAGGGGCCATATGTGCTGATTCCACACATAAGCAGCATATTATAGAATGCTTGGCACGTTGAATCACAGAGCAAGAGGAGTTGTTACATCAGAGGGTTTGCTCAGTCATTGGCAGCACAGAAAGAACAGAATATAGATTAGATAGGCTGATACTGTACATAGATGGATCCCATAGATCCGTCAATCCGGCAGTGTATGTGTATGTGTGTGTAGTGTGTATGTGTGCGTGTAAGAGAGGAAGATACAGAGAGAGCGACAGATAGAGAGATAGGCAGTGAATTGTCCTAGATTTCAGCACCACACAGTTGGACCTAAGCTGTAATGGGAAATAGAGGAGAAATCCTGCTACATCTAAAATACCAGCTACTAAGCCAGTGTACAGAGGAAAAGTACTGGATTGCACCTATTCACAGACAAAATAGAATCAGAGTGTAGTTCACGTTATGAAGCCATGCTACTATCTCTAAAGAAAGGCCTGTAATGATTCAAAACTGTCAAAACACCATGTCATGTATCACATCAGGCTGAAAATCTGTCACATAACCTCACATAATAGTATAGCACTGAACTGATTTACGGAATCCAGAGAGAGGGTCAATCTCAGAGTGAAGCATTATTGTTTTGGAATGACAATGGAAACCTAACCTTTGACCCTAGCCAGTCAGGATCAGTTTGCTACCTCTACAGTGCATTTGTAAAGTATTCAGACCCCTTGAGTTTTTCCACATTTTGTTACGTTACAGCCTTATTCTAAAATGGATTAAATACATGTTTTTCATCATCAATCTACACACAGTATCCATAATGACAAAGTGAAAACAGGTTTTTAGAAATGTTTGCACATTTTTGCAAATAAAAAACAGAAATACTTTATTTACGTAAGTATCCAGACCCTTCGTTATGAGACTCGAAACTGAGCTCAGGTACATCCTGTTTCCATTGATCATCCTTGAGATGTTTCTACAACTTGATTGGAGTTCACCTGTGGTAAATTCAATTGATTGGACATGATTTGGAAAGGCACACACCNTTCCATTGATCATCCTTGAGATGTTTCTACAACTTGATTGGAGTTCACCTGTGGTAAATTCAATTGATTGGACATGATTTGGAAAGGCACACACCTGTCTATATAAGGTCCCACGGTTGACAGTGCATGACAGAGCAAAAACCAAAAGAAAATAGCTGTGCAGCTACGCTCCCCATAGAAGAATGGGAGAAACTCCCCAAATACAGGTGTGCCGAGCTTGTAGCGTCATACCCAAGAAGACTTGAGGCTGTAATCGCTGCCAAAGGTGCTTCAACAAAGTACTGAGTAAAGGGTCTGAATACTTATGTAAATGTGATTATTTCAGTTTTAGTATTTTTTGTAAATTTTCCAAAATGTCAAAAACCTGTTTTTAGCTTTGTCATTATGGGGTTTTGTGTATGGATTAATTGTGTGTAAAAAGAAACAATTTAATCAATTTTTGAATATAGCTGTAACGTAACACAATGTGGAATAAGTCAAAGGGTCTGAATACTTTCCGAATGCACTGTATATAGGACTATTCTGAGACGTGATCTACCAGAGGGGTTGGCAGACAAGATGATAAACAGCTGCCATACTGGACGTCTCAGGGAAGATAACATTCCATTATTTTGTTGGCAAAATGTCCCATAAATAACGGTGCTGACAGGAAACGGGATGGACATGGTGATAGATGTTATGAGTGCTCTTCACTTACTTAGTACCTCTCCACAGTTTCACTCATACATATACTGAGTGTACAAAAAATTAAGGACTGCCCTTTCCATGTCATAGACTGACCAGGAGAATCGAGGTAAAAGCTATGATCCCTTATTGATGACACTTGTTAAATACACTTCAATCAGTGTAGATGAAGGGAAGGAGAGAGGTTAAAGGTTTTTTATGCCTTAAAACAATTGAGACATGGATTGTGTGTGCCATTCAGAGGGTGAATGGGCAAGACAACATATTTAAGTGCCTTTGAACAGGGTATGGTAGTAGGTGCCAGGCGCACCAGTTTGTGTCAAGAACTGCAATGGTGCTGGGTTTTTCACATTTCCTGTGTGTATCAAGAATGGTCCACCACCCAAAGGTCACCCAGCCAACTTGAGTCAACATAGGCCAGCATCCCTGTGGAATGCTTTCTACACCTTGTAGAGCCCATCCCAATGAATTGAGGCTATTCTGATGACAAAACATGTTCTTAATGTTTTGTACACTCAGTGTATATTGATGACTAGGATACAGTCTGGGATGTAGTATTATTACTCTATCTTTAGTATAGTAGTGTTGGTACTGGTAGTAGTAGTAGTGTTGGTACTGGTAGTAGTGGTAGTGGTGGTACTGGTAGTAGTAGTAGTGGTGGTACTGGTAGTAGTAGTGGTGGTACTGGTAGTAGTAGTAGTGGTGGTACTGGTAGTAGTAGTAGTGAGAGAGATTGGTGGTCTGGTAGTAGTGATGTGTGGTACTCGGTTAGTAGTAGTAGTGTGGTAGCTGGTTAGTAGTGGTGGTCCTGGTAGTAGTAGTCAGTGTTGGTACTGGTAGTAGTAGTAGTGTGGTACGGTAGTAGTAGTGGTGGGTATGTAGTAGTGAGTGGTGTACTGGTGTAGTAGTAGTGGTTGTAACTCGGTAGTAGTAGTGTGTGGTGGTATTCTGGTAGTGTGTTGGTACTGGTAGCTAGTGGTTGGTACTTGGTATAGTATAGTGGTGGAGAACTGCGTAGTAGTAGTGTGGGTCGTTATCTGGTGGAGTTAAGTAGTAGTGCTTGGTACTTCGGTAC